>NW_006920898.1:0-75421 GCF_000417875.1 Pseudozyma flocculosa PF-1
ACCAACTCCAAGCCTGCCACATCCATCTCGCTTTTGCCTCTCAGCTTGCTGTCCAGTGCGACTGTCTACGCGCCCACCATTCTGCACAGGCCTCTTTTGTGGGCCGGGTGGAATGGTGTCAGTCTTCTTCAACGGAGCTGTCTCAGCCCCCTAACTTTGAAGCCAAGGAGGTGGGGGCCACTGCTTCGCTCGTCCTGCTTTCCCCCCTAGTCTGAACAACCGTCACTCTCTCTTCCATCATCCGCCGCATCGTTCTAAACTTCGTCGTTGAACCTCGACAAGATACGCCTGTTTACGAAGTCAACTCAGCACGCCATGGCGAACCAACACACAGCGGCCAACCACGTCGAGGGTGACAGCTCGGGCAGCGAGGACTTCGAGGTTGTAGGGCACGAGGTTCTAACGGACGACAGCACCCACCAGAATGACTCCACTCTAGTTGGGACGGAGAGTCAAGGGCCTTCCGTTGACGAGCGCAAGGTTGACGAGCATTGCGACGTCGCGGACGCCGGCAAAACCCTGGGCAACGACGGGTTCCGTGCTCAACTTCGAGCCGTTACTCAAAGTGGCCTTGCGCAACGCGACGCCACCGGGCCCGTGCTTTGCCAAGCCGTGCAACTGCTCGAGCCGGCCACCTGTGCAGTAGGCCATGCCATACGGCTGCGTCTTGAGCTCGACGACCTGGCTCACGCCGGCGTGCGGTCGTTTTCCGACCACCTCTTCCGCGGCCCAGAGCGCACTTTTGTAAAGGTGTTTGAGATGGCGCTCGAGGCGGTGCGACGACACCTCTACCCGCGCGACAAGGCGGCGTTGCTCAAGATTTGCGGTGCGCTGCGCCCCAACACGGAAGGCAAGACGTCGATGGTCGAGAGAGAGGTCCGCAGCGTTGTCCTGGTCGTTCGGGGCATGGACGGTGTGGCGTATACGACCGGGTCCAGGCACGACGATGCACACAAGCAGATCCACCTCAGCGCCGATTACGTCGAATCGCTCATGCATAGGTGGGCCGATGAGGACGAAGGAGGAGAGGAAAGGCCGGCTAGGAGCGCCGAGGTGCCCAAGCAGCAGCAGGATCGGCAGCAACAGCGGAGCCGAATGCGTCATGAGCAGAAAGTGGTTGCGAAGACGACCGTGGCACCTGCAACCAGATCCGCCCTTCTGTCGCCTTCCAGCCGCGACGACGCTCCTCGCATCGTCACCGCTGGGGACCATCGACCGGACAAGGACCGCACGGGCGGTCGAGATCGACGACGCCGGCGCACCGGCGGGCTGCGCAATGTGGAGTTTGAGGTGCGCGGCGTGTTGGTGCACGAGCTGGTCCACACCGTCCAGTTTGACGGCGACGGTACCGCGCCGGGAGGACTTATCGAGGGCATCGCCGATTGGATCCGCCTCAAGGCCGGCTTCGCCCCTTCCCACTGGAAGCGCGGCGTCATCGGAGACTCTTGGGATGCCGGATACGAAAGGACGGCCTTCTTTCTCGACTTTGCATCCTCCTTCGTCGGGATGAGGTTCCTTGTGCCGCACCTCAACCAGGCCCTCGCATGGCACCGCTGGATTGTCGACGACGACGACGTCAAGACCGCGCTGAAGCATCGACGGCTGCGCCGCTGCGGAAACGGAGAAGAGGACGGTCGGGACGGCGACGACGAAGAGGAGCCATTCACCCTCTTCGAGTGCCTGACGGGCTACAGCATCGCAGAGGTCTGGAGGGCCTATGAGAACTCCGTCGAAAGGTAGACGGACGGGTCTCAACGAGGCTGTACACAGTCGAGCGAAGGCCCGGCACACGACGATGTCGTTCATCTGAATGCGGAGTGCCATTTTCTTACGGGCATCAGCCGGACGGCGGCCTTAGAGCTTCGACTTTTGAGCAAATTGGACCGCCTCACCCCGGATCAGTCGACCGACGCCGTCGCGGTACCCCTTCATGGCCCCATTCTGCTCCCTGCCGCCATCCTCGCCCGACTGGTTGAGCGGCTCCCTCTTCATCCATTCGATCATCCTTTCGTACGCTCTACCGTCGCTCGACCCGAGCGGAGAGCAGAGGTACCAATCGTCCATGTCGAAGGCCTCGACCAGTCCGACGGCGTCACGCCTGATCGGACCAGACATCAAAGTGGCCGCGATTGCCCGACAAGTCTGAACCTGCGCCGGCGTCAGGATGTCGTACTCGAGGAGATCGACTAGCCCCGAAGGGGAGAGGAGGCAGTTCTGCAGCAGGTAGAACACGAGCACGTCTTCGAGCGCCGTCCGGTGCGCCTGGGTGATGGTCGCGCCGTACTGCGACGAGAGGTTGTGCAGGTGCTGCGAGACGAGCCGGTTGGTCAAGAGGTAGAACGAGTGGCTGATCAAGTAGGCGGCGTGGGCGAGCGAGGCGCGTGTCGACAGGTCAGTCAGCATGTGCGACTTCGCGCCATCGCCGCTGCGACCTTTCGAAAGCGCGGGGATTGTGCTGCTTCGCAGCTTGTCGAGCTCGGAGACGAGCTTGGCGGCACGGCACCCGAGAATGTCGAGGAGCTTTTCGGGCGTCGAAAGGTCAATCTCGTCATACTGCCGGCCTCGCTGCAGCGCGCGGTCCAGCTTGTCCTCGACGACGAGGTCGAGGTAGACGAGCTCTGGCATGCGCGTTCCCGTTCCGGCCTTGCGCGCCTCGGCGAGCTGCTTGACGAGGAAGTTGGCGGCCGGGCCGGCGAGCAGCATCGAGTTCTCGCCCTCGTAAATGAGCCCGGCGTTGGGCTGGTTGCGCTCAAAGTCGAAGCCCGAGGCTTGGCTGAAACCGTGTCCGCCCATCGACCGGCGGCAGCGCTCGATTGCGGCGAGCGACTCGTTGGTAACGGCGGCCTTGAGCACGCTCGAGTAGCCGTGGACGATGGGCAGCAGCGGCGAGGATCCCTTGGCCTCGAGCTCAGACATCATGCGCTCGTAGATGCCGCGCAGGTGCTGCGAAGCAAAGGTGAGGGCGTAGGCCGATGCGACGGCGGTCAAGACGCGCTGCTGGACGCCCGAGTAGTCTAGAATCTTGGGCTCCAGCTGCGAGCCGGGCGTGCTCGAGGAGCCTTGGCGCCGGACGACGGCGTAGCGCACAGCGATGGTGCAGGCGCGGGCGAGGTGGTGCGACGCGATCTCGCACAGGCCGACGCGTACCAATGTCATGGTGCCTCGGGTCAGGGTCTTTGCCTGGGCGTTGCGCGGCTCGTACTTGCCCTCCCGAGACACGGTCTGGAAGCGCGAGAGGAGGTTTGTGCGCGGTACGCGGACCGAGTCGAAGCAGACGTAGCCGTTGTCCATGGCCGGCGCGCCCTGCTTGGGGCCCATGTCGATGGCCTGCCTTCCCGGGAGCAGCGTGTGGTCCTCGAGGGAGCGGAGGGGGACGAGGAGCGGGTGCATCCCGTAGGGCTTGCCTGCAATGACGAGGTTGGCCATGACGACGCCGTGGGTGGCGGTGAGGCCGCTGCCTCCGATCCACGTCTTGCCCGCCGAGGGTTCGGGCGTATGGATGACCCACTCGTCGGTGGCGGTGTCGAGGGTGGCGGTGGTGCGGAGGGCCGAGAGGTTGGAGCCGTGGGCGAGTTCTGTCTGCATGTAGCAGCCGAGCCACCTTCCGCTTCGGACCATGGGCCCCCATTCTTGCCACTGCTGCTCGCTGGCCTGTCGCATGAGGGTGGGCTGGAACATGCTCTCGCTGACCTGTACGGGGAGGTACTCGTCGGTGAGGAGGCGGAGGGCGTCTGCATCCTTTTTGTCGAGGCCGTGGCGGTTGCGGATCTCAAAGTAGCGGAGGGCGACCTTTTGGCCGTTGAAGAAGCGGGCGTTGCGCGACTGAAAGACGCGGCGCTCCTTGTCAAACGTCTTGTCCGGGTCGTCCTTGAGGAGCGAGAGGAGCCATCTCGCGTGGTCGCGGTGCTGGCGTCCGCCGGGGACGAGGCAGGAGAGGGCGTCGATGGAAAATGAGCACTGCTGGCGCTCCTGGGCGAGGTCCTTGGGTTGGAGCGACTCGGGGGTCGGGCGGGAGTTGACGGCGCTCATGGTGTTGCAGGAAGGCGGGGGACCGAAGGCGCAGAGGGCGATGGCGAGGCACGCTGCAGAGGGCAGTCGAGGGGCGACAAGACGTCAGAGAACAACAGCGTTCATTCAAAGGGCGAGCGGGGGAAGAGGTTGAGCAGGAAGGGCGAGCAAGAGATGGAGGGAAGAGGTAGAAGTAGGCAGCGCGAGAAGCCACCAGCCGGTGTGGGGCACGCCGCCGGCCGGCCGCTTGGCTTTGCCGACTTGCCGGAGGCCACGCTTGCCGGGTCGCAAGTGGCCGACTTGGGCGGCGGCGACGGCGGCGGTGCACCACGCCTGGCCGCCCTTTTTTTGTGTGCTTGCTGCTGGTGGCTGGCCCGCACAATAGGTACGTCGGCCCCCAGGTTTTCTGCGCGGCCCAAGCAAGCCTGATGGGCTGCTGCTGCCTGCACCTGCATTGGGCTGGACCCTGCTTGGAGAGATGACCTGTCTGCCTAGCCCGCGCCTGTCTGCCTCGCCCGCGCCTGCCTGCCTGCCTGCCTGACCTTGCCGGCCTGACCTTATCGAGCTGAATGGGCTGCAAGCTTGTCTGGGGATGGACGCTGCTTGCAATAAGCCAGCTGCCTAGACAGGACGCGCGTACCATGCCCCCTGCCTAGCTGGCCTGCGTGGGTGCGTGGTTGCGTGCGCGCTGCAGGGTGTGCTGCTCCCTCCACCATGCATGACAGCGTGAGCGCCCTCAGGCCTGGCCAGATAGGATGGCGCGGAAAAGACAAATTAGGCAGGCCAGGCAGGCTGGCGGCGGCGAGGCTTGACCAGCAGTTCGACCGATTGCCATCTCAAAGGTGAGGCTAGGCGGGGCGGGGCAGGGCAAAGTGGGCCACAGGGCTGGCTAGCATAAAACAGGCCCGCACCACCATCACTCCCACCACCACCACCACCCCCTCGCACCTCGCCCGCGTCCTGACTCGTTCTGCACCATCAATCGCACTTCTGATTCTACTCGCCCTCACTTGTAGCACCCTGACACTACACCCCTCCCTCTCCTCGCATCATCTCGTCCCGTCAACGCCTTCTTCGCTCTCTTCTGTCCCTGCCCGCGTGGGGTCCGCAGGCGGGCGCGTCCTCCGCGACCCCTCTCACGCCCTTCCAACCCGCCGCCCAAGCCAGCGCCGCTCCCACCGACCTCGCCCATCCCAGGCCCCCTCTTCTCGTTACCCCTGATCGTCAGATCACCGCTCGCCATCATGTCGCTCCACTCCACCCCCATCAAGCTGCACAAAGTCAGCGTCGTCGTCCATGGCCAGGCATTCATCGACGTCCGCCCCTCATCTTCGTACTTTGAGATCAAGCAGGACACATCTCTGCCCTGGTCCACCTTTTACGACTCGCTCAAAAAGAGGGTGCTGGCCGACCATCGCTCCTCGAGCGGCAAGCCCTCCGACCAGCTCGATGTCTTCGTCAGGCCCAGCCGTCCCATCCAGGGCTACTTCTCCTACTGGGGCGCCAAGTCTCACCCTCCCCTCGAGTGGCGAAGGGACGAGGTACTCTACGTCCAGATCTGGGCCGCCGGCGACGTCGCCAGCCCAAGCCACACCTACTCACACGGCGCCCGCCACGACAAGGTCAAGCTCGCCATCGACCTCTACAGGCCCTCGACCCAGGCCGGCGGCGGCGCGCAGGTGTCGCGCTTCCACGTGGACCTAGCCACGGACCAGTGCATCCGAGCGTTCCGCAGGAACCTCAACGCCGAGCTCAAGAAACGCGCGGGCATGGCGACCTCGGAACAGGTCACGGTGTCCTTTGCCGTCCCCATCGGCGACAAGGGACCTGGCGAGCTGGTCTCTGATGGCAGCCGAAAGTCCAAAGACCTCTTCGAGGCGCGCGTTCATGCATGCATCATCAACGGCTACGCGCTCCATGCCCAGCTCCGCAGCAGGAAGCCGCTCGACGCATCGCTCGGCGCACCTGCCCAGGCCTCCGTCAAGGCCCCAAAGGAGGCTCCAAAGGAGGCCCCAAAGGAGGCCGCCTCCTCTCAGCATGGTAGTACCGCCCAAAAGCAGCCCCAGGTCGAAGGCAAGACCAAGACCAAGACCAGCTCGCACGCCAGCGGTGGTGCCACCAAGGACACCAGCTCTACGAGGGTCCCCGACGACAAGACGGCCACGACCATCGCGACGTCTTTCACCGGCGGCAAGGTCGCATCGTCCAGCCCGACGAGCCAGGCCGCGCCTCCCGGCTCGGCCGGGCAAGGTCGCGCACCGGGAAGCGTCCCCTTGAACCGTTTTGCTGAGCTGCTCGCCATCCTCAACGGCCAAAACGTCCTGCCGCCCAAGGAGGGCCAGAAGTCGGTACAGGCGACAAACCGCCCTCTGTCGGACCTGGTGTCTGAAATGAAGGCGCACCTCCAAAGCCCAGGCGGCTCGTTCAATCCTGCGCCTAAGCCAGCTCACACAACCGGCAGTGCTCCTCTGGATCCCTTGGCTGAGATGCAGGCGGCCCTCAACCGCCTGCGCTCCTCGTACAAGAAAGACATGGCTCCGGCCCAGACGACGACAGCGCCTTCGGTGCACATCAGCAAGCCAAAGGAGCCAGCCTCGAGCCTCTTCCCCTTGCCACCCCTGAACTTGAAGCCGTCTCTGACAGCGGCGGGCGCTCCCACATGCGCCAGCAAGCCCTTGCCGACGTTCAAGTTTGGGAGCGCGGCGCCAGATCAGCCAATCCTTGCTTGCAAACCGGCGGAGCTGGCGGTGGGATCGGCACCCGAGTGGTTCGGTCGGGACGAGGGGAGCTTGCACGTCGCCCCTACGGACCCCAAGCGGGAGTCGGCCTCGGAGGGGTCGGCAATCTCCGTTTCGGGCTCGTACCCTGCCCCTGCCCCTGCCCCTGCCCCTGCCCCGTCGTCTGCTCCCTCCATTGCTCCCGCTATTGGGGCAGACATCGCCCACTGCCACGAGACCTGCAGATGCGAGAGAGCCCGGGACGCAGTCAAGGCGATGCTCGGCACCTTCCTGGGCGACCTCAACGCTCTCCTCGCACAAAACTTTGGCGACACCTTTGGCGAGGTCGACAATACGCCTCCCGGTGCCGTCCACGAGCACGCGTCGAGCAAGCAGGGCACCGTGAGCGCCGGCGCAAAGGCTGGCGAGCCGTCGCCCAGAAAGGAAGCTGCAGCCCATCACCAGGACAGCTCCTGCGACGCCGAAGCCGGCGCCAAGGATCCGGAAATCCACCATGCGGCCGCGGTCAAGCACACGGCCATCTGCGACCTCTGCCAGGCAACCATCTACGGAGTCCGCTACAAGTGCCTCGACTGCCCCGACTGGGACTGCTGCGGAGCGTGCCATGCAGAGACTGCCGCCAAGCACCCGGACCACCGCTTCGTCCGCATCACTGACCCGGCCAGCATCTCGTCGTCCACCGCCGCTATGCTGCCGTGCCACCGCGCGATCCGCTGCGATGGCTGCGATGGTCCCGTTTTCGGCCCGCGCTTCAAGTGCTGTGCCTGCCCCGACTTTGATTACTGCAGGCAGTGCGAGGCGCTCCCAACGCAGGATCACGCCCAACGCCACGGACCTGAGCACCTCTTCGTCAAGATCGACCGTCCCATCAGTTCGGCCGCCGTCGTCAAGGCCGTTGCGACGGCCAAGCAGCACCTTTCGACGATCCAACGCGACTCATCGGCTGGACTGGCCACTTGCCCTCAGGAAATCGTCGCCTCGGACGAGAAGAAGGCCAACTCCGAGGCCACGGCGAAGCCGGCGCTTGCGTCGACAGGGGAGGCGGTGAGAAAGGAAGAGGTGACGGCTGCGACCGCACCGCGCTCCGAAGACTCGGCTTGCAGGGGGTCCAAGTCTCGCACCGGTCGCGTCAGGCTCGAGCCCCTGGACCCCAAGGCCCTCCGCGACATGGTTCGCAGCCTGGTTGCCACCGCCATGGAGGACCAGAAGCGGGTCAAGCAAGGCAAAAAGAACGGCGGGCGCCGCGATGAAGACCACGACGATCGCGACGACAGTCAGGGCGGTTGCAGCAATGCGGTGGATGCAGGCACAGCAAACGGTGGCACGAGGGTCGCCAGGAGTCGTGCCAAGAAAACCAAGGTGGCGCGCAGCCCCAACTCTGGCAGCTACCACGGCGGCAACGTCGGCAAGACTGCATCCGCGCTCGAGTTCGAGGGCCCTCTCACTTGGCATCCGAGCTTCCTTAGCGACGAGCTCCAGTCGGCAGCCAAGAAGACTGAGGAGCTGATTGCCAAGATCAAGGAGATGACCGCCAACGCGGCTCCTGTCAAGCCGTCTTCCCCCGTCGACGCGGCCGTCGACTCGGCCGTCGACTCGGCCGGTGTCGACCGCGACGGCACGGACGCGACGGTGCCGGAGGCGGCCAGCGAGTCTAGCGGGTGCTCTGCGGCTGCACCTGCTGAGGCGGCGATCTCTGCTTCCCGCGATGCCGTGGGCTCACCTGGCAAGCCCGGCGCTGGTTCGGAAGATGAGCGGAACGAGGGTCAGGCTGTGCCCGGAACGACGTTCACCTTCAGGGCCGACACGCCTTCATCCCAG
Organism: Pseudozyma flocculosa PF-1; assembly: GCF_000417875.1. Lineage (NCBI taxonomy): Eukaryota > Fungi > Basidiomycota > Ustilaginomycetes > Ustilaginales > Ustilaginaceae > Pseudozyma > Pseudozyma flocculosa. The sequence continues at coordinate 8,565 of NW_006920898.1, forward strand.
CCCGGGTCGAGTCCTCTGCACGCGGCTCTCGCTGCCGCGGATGCGGGCTTGCCCAGCAAGCCCGCCCCGATGAAGCCGAAGCTCAAGGAGCTGGACGCTGCATTCGTGCGCGACATCAGCTTCCCCGACGGTTCGGCGGTGGCTGCAGGCTCGCGCTTCGACAAGGTGTGGCTGATCCGCAACACGGGCTCCCAGCCCTGGCCCAAGGACGTCGGCCTCAAGCTGATTAGCACCTGCGGCAGGTCGCTCTTTGATGGCACCAGGTCCAGACTTGAGCCGATCGGCGCCGACTTTGACGGGCGCCTTGTCAAGCCGGGCGAGGAAGTCGAGGTTTGCTGCGCCGACCTCCGTGCGCCCGACGAGGCTGGAAAGGTGCAGGTGTTCTGGAGGCTGGCCACTCCCGGCCGCGTGCCTTCGCAGCCCGACGCGTCGTTCGGAGAGCAGCTGTGGGTGGCGGTCAATGTGGTCGACCCGATGGCGGCGGCCTCGCTCGCGGGCAAAGACGTTGCGGACGTGGAGCCCCCGTCGCTCGTGGGCAGCGGTCACGGGGCTGGACCTGGGTCGCTGCCATCGCTGTCTGGCTCGAGCATCCTGCACGCGCCCAAGGCGCCCGAGTCGGTGCGCAGCGAGGCGCCCTCGCAAGCGGACGCCGCCGAGGATGCCGGCAACGGACCGGCGTTGAACGGCGCGGCCTTCCCTCGCAGCGACACACTGCCGAGCGTTAGCGACGCCACATTCGACGGTTCCAGCGACGCACGCCACCACGATGCAGCCGACAACGACGACGACGGCTCGCTCATCTACAGCTGCGACGAGATCGAGCAGCCCACCGACAGCGAGAGCGACGACGGATTCGAGATGGTGCAGAGAGGCATCGACACCGACGACTAGCGACTACGAGAGCGCGCGGCTCCTAGCTGCTTGCTCGCGCACCTGCAGCTGACCCGAACCCTGTCACGGCTCTTGATTCCCTCCTCGACGTCGGTGGCTCCGGCCTCGATTGGTCCTCGTCCCTTTCTTCCGACCGTATCCACTCTGATCCGCTTTTCCCATGTCGTTCCGGTGTTCCGGCTAGCTCCCGTCCATTATCGAGGCCGATATCACGGCACGTCGCCCGACTCTGCCATCGTTGCGGCATTGCTCGCGACCAGCTCGACGCCTCACGCGGGCGCCCTTTCTAGCTAACGGCCGCGCTCGGGTTGACCAGGATCGGACCCCTCCGTGTCCGCTCCACTCGTCGCCGCCGTCGACGTTTTTTCCCAGATCCGTTCCATAATCGGCAGTCGACATCGCCGCTCTCCAGTCTAGTTGTTTCTATCCGGTCCTCAACCTCCCCTGTACGCTTCGCGCGCCGTGTAGCTCGCCGTGCAACCCTCGAGCTCGTCAGTTTGAATGTCCCGCAACGCCGTCGACTGTCCATATCGCTCATGACTCTGTTTGAAGGCGAAGGGGGCGGCAAGGTGCGGTCAAGTGGCCAGAGCTAACCCGCCCAGGTTCCTCGTCTTCCGCGCCGGCCACAGGCCTGCCTCGGCGCCAAGAAAATCTGCCGGGCCGAAGGCAAGCTCGCTGAGATGTATGTGCAACAAGCGAGCGAGGGGGCGAGCGAGCGAGGAGGGGCGTGCGGCGTGGCAAGGCAAGCTAAGGCATAGGCAAGAACAGGCAGGGCAGGGGCAGGCAGGCATTGGGGTTGTGTGGGCTGTGACTTGGCTGTGAGATTACGCCTTCGTGCGTGGGGCGAGGCGCGGTGCTTCAACGACAGAAGCTCGGCTGGGCTGGGCTGGGCAGGTCGGCCTTTGCCTTTGCTTGCTTGCTTGCTTGCTTGCCCGCTTGCTTCCCGTCTTGTGTTCTGCATTCGGCCGTGGCTTCGGATGGCATCCGCGGCGGCCGCCGCCCAGCACCGGTTTTGCCAGGCGGGAATTCCAACGGGTCCCTCTGCGTTTGCCTTTTGGCCGCATCGGAGCTATGGCACCGCCTGCCACATCGTCGTTGTTGGATCGCAGCACCGCCTTCTAATCCACCATCACCATCGGACCCCCCCACCGCTACAACGGCACCGGCCAGCGACATCGACTGCGCTCCCATCCTCATCGCAGCGCGTCGGCCCCGTCCCAGCACCGTCACAGACTAGCAAGCTAACCCAACAACTCATCCCTGCATCATCATCCAGGCACTCTTCGCCCTTGCCCCCGCACCACTGCATGCTCACTGCCACCCACGTCGGTACCGTCATCGCTGCTTCCACCGCCACCGCCACCGCAACCATCACTGCCGCCGCAGCAATCGCGACCGACGCCCCTGCCTCGCTTGCTCGCCGCGCCGTCGCACATGCTCCGACCTCGCGCCTATCGTCTTTAAACTCGCTACCACCTCGGTACCATCCCTGTGCCGCTGCCGCTGCTCGTGCTCACCCGAGCGTCATCGTCAGTGGTCGTGATAGCAGTTCCAACGCCCCTTGCTGTTCCCGACTCCGCCTTCCGCCCGTCGCACTCCGAGCAGCAGTCATGACGGCGGCCGCCGCGTCCACGTCCGCATCAGGCCATTCCCCCAACCTGCCCGGCGGAGGGCTCGCACCCCTCCTCACCCTGCGCACTATAGCTCCCCTCCCCCTGTTCTGCATCCCGCATGGCGTGCCCAGCGACGACACGCCCATATCGTCGTTCAAGCTTGCCGTCCTCCGCATCCTCACCGGCCAGACCGTCGCCTCGTCCTCTACCAAGCCGCTGACCTTCAGCGAGGAGCTCAAGGAGAAGACCATCAACGGCTGGAGGATGGAGATGCTCATGCTCGAGCTCAGGCAGGCCGGCGGGCAGCAAGGAGCTCCTAAACCAACTGCGCACAGCGAAGATGACGGGGTCGGCCAAGCAGAGGAACCCGTCATCGGCTTCGAGCTCCTTGATGAACACGATTGCTCACTCCTCGAGGAAGGAGACGAGATCGTTGTGCGGCTCAAGCCGGGGCATCAGCTCAAGGACCTTCAGCTGCCCGATCTTGGAACCAGGCATCGGTATTCGGCGCCCGCCGGCAGCCTGACCCGCGCCGGCACCCTTTCGGCACCGCCCCCTTATTCGGTCGCGACCCCCACCGAGCCATCCTCGCACTCGTCTTCAGTTGCAGCGCAGCCCAACGCCAACTACCACCAACACTCGTACCAAGACTACCGCCAGGGCTTCCGCGTCGTCACTGCAAACAACGTCAGCAGCGGCAGGGCCAGGCGCGCTCCCGCTCAGGCCGCCAATGTCGCAGTCGCTGCTGCTGGATACGGCCTGGGCTCGGCGGGGCTCGGCGGTGGCCTCAACATGGTCAGCAGCGTCGCAGCCAAGCCTGGTGGCGGCGTCCGGAAGGTCGGTGCCAGCAACAAGAAGGACAGGTCGGCCAGCGCCGGCGCCGCACAAGCGCCCAAACCTGTCCATCGGCGCCTCGCATCGTCCTCGGCAGTCGTCAAGGCCGACCCAACGCCGCCAACCTCGCCTTTGATCCCATCGTCGCCGAACCCGGCAAACCAGGCATCGCACGATGCTACCGGCCCGCGGCCAGCATCGGGTAGCCGACGCAACTCCTCCTCCGTGGTCACACAGACCCAGCAGCAGCAGAACGGCACCGCCTCATCGTCGAGCGTTGCATTCGGCACGGGCAAGGCAGCGGGCCAGATGTCTATGCCTCTGACTGCGCTCGTCATCGGTCCTGGCGTGCAGGGCGCCGTTGGCCGCAACGCCAACAGCGCAGCCACTCCGATTGGATCCTCGGGCGCCGCTGCCATCCAGGGCGAGGATTTCGGAAATGCGAATGCCTTCGTCGGCTTCACTGCAGCCAGTGGCGAGGTGAGAGCGAGGCCAAAACGGCAAATGTCCAGGCACAAGAGCGAGGAAGGCAGCGACAGCATCAGCGGCGGTGGTGCAGGCTCCGAAGCGACGCACGTAACGGCGGTCGCCAAAGCGACAGCGGCTGGTCCATCCATGAAGTCGCCGAACCCGGACAGGGCGGCCGCCGCCGATGCGGCAGAGAGGCGAGCTGCCGCTGCCAAGGTGCAGGCGGCTGGCCTCGCCACCAACAACGGAGAGAGTGGCAGCTCCGGTGACACTGCTCACACTGCACTCAGCCGACCTGCGCGAGATCGGCAAGCTTCCGGGTCGAGCAACCGCATGCAGCCGCAAACGAAGCAACCCCAGCCGCCATCCGCTACCTCTAGGCCGACTCGTGTCGAGCTTCCAGCAGCACCTGTCCTCCCGCCGATTCAGAACCTCGCGCCTTTCCCCAGCACGCCTACAGCTTTCCTCCTGGAGGAGAGGAAGGAGCGTGATCTACCGCCGATGCCCAGCGCCGTCGGAGCCCCTTCGCCCTCGGCCGTCAGCCGGAACTACATCAACGAAGCAAGCCAGCTGTCCGGGACTGGCCCACAGAGGCCTGGTCAGGGTGGTTTCCTCCGCAGATTTAGCTCCAAAAGCCAACAGGCAAGCTCGCCGTCGGCCGCGACACCATCGGCGACGACACCCGGCACCAACGATCCGACCTCGCCGTTGCGCGAGCACATTGACGGCGTCGCTCTTGCCGATGAGGGCGCGCTTCTGGGCGAGGCCAGCGGCGAATTGACATCATCCGCCAAGCTGACAAAGGCCGAAAGACGATACGCCGAGATCCAGCAGGGCCTGGCTAAGGAACGAGAGAGGCAGGCGGAAGCAGAGCGGCTGCGGCGAGAAGAGTACCGAGCCGCTGACGAGAAGAAGGCTAAGGAGCAGGAGAGACGCGAGATCGAAGCACGTCAAAAGGCCGAGGAGCGCAAGTGGGAGATCTGGGAAGAGGTGAGGAAGCGCCAAAAAAACGGTGCCCCTGTGGTCGTGCCCATGCCCCAGCCTGGGGCCTCTCCCTCTACAAGCGGACATGCGCCCGCGACCCGGAGAAAGAAGAGCGATACAGCGGCCGAGCCGGCTCTCGGCAGCGCGACAGGCGCGGCTGCTGACGTCGCACCGCCTCGGGCTGTGGCAGCACAGAGGATTGTGAACGGCACCGTAACGGACTCGACATCCGCGCCCGCGTCGGCTTCCGCTGCCACTCCATCCCGGGCTGTAGCCGCAACGCCGTCGACAGCGCCTCGCTCGCCTCGACGACCCGCCGTCTCAATGTCGGCGAGTACGGCCAAGGGCGGCAAAGGTGACGACGTTACGGGGCCCCGAATCGAGCTGGGCCTTGGGCGTATCACCGCGTTGCTGCACCGGCTCGGCTCGCCACACCGCGGCTTCCCCGTGATCCACGTGGCCGGGACCAACGGCAAAGGCTCGACGATTGCGTACCTCGACGCCATCCTCCGCAACGCTCTCGACATCCGCACCGGCACATTTGTATCTCCGCACCTGGTCGAGCGCCGTGACTGTTGCCACGTCGACGGCCGCGTGATCGCCAGGGACGTCTGGCGCCTGGCGCAGGCCGATGTTCTAGAGGCCGACCAAGGCCTCGACCTCCCGGCGTCGCGACGAGGGCCCAACGACGATGGCGGGCCCTTGAAAGCGTCGCCTTTCGAGCTGCTGACTGCGCAGATGTTCCAGGCCTTCTCGCTGCTGGACGACCAGTCGCGGCCCGAGATCCTCCTCGTCGAGGTAGGGCTGGGCGGGCGACTGGACGCGACCAACGTCTTCGAGCCATCGCAGGTGCTGGCCTCAGTCATCTGCCCCATCGCGCGCGACCACGAAGCGTTCCTCGGCTCGGATCTGGTCGGCATCGCGCGGGAAAAGGCCGGCATCGTCAAGGAGGGCGGACTCTGCATCGTCGCCGACCAGCGGGGCAGCGTCGATGCCGAAGATGAGGCGGACAGTGTAGCGGCAGCGCGCCGCGAGTCGATGGACCAGACCGCCTTCGGCCCACTATCGGCCGAGACCGCGGTGCTAGGGCCACGCGTGGCGGGCATTCTGGATGCCATCCGCAGCGTCTGCATCGACCGCAACGCCCGTTTCGTGAAGGGATGCGTTCCTCTCTCCCTCCTCTCGCCCTCTTCCGGTGCCAACGCTGGCAAGGAGCTCGATTCCACCAGCAAGACCGCGATGACAGCGCCACCGAGTCGGCCCGGTGCGCAGATCACCTATCGCCCCACGTTGGGTCCTACGCTGTCGCTCTCCACGTCGGGCTTCAACCCGCCGCGCACCTTTGTCGCCCACCCCGGCGACCCACCGGTCCAGGGCATGGAGATGACGGTGGAGAAGACGCGAGCGGGCATCTGCGCCTCTTCGCTGGCGATGCAGACGTTGTGGAGCATTGCCCGCGACGAACCTGCGCCGTCAGTCGCTGGCGACAGGTGGGAAGAGGTGCGAACCAAGATCATGTGGGGACTGAGGGACGACGAGCTGGCCAAGGTGCGCGTCCGCGGCGCAGTCGAGGGATCGAGATGGAGAGGGCGATGCGAGTGGATCCGCCTTTCAGCCTCGGACGCCTCTGCGCTCCCACCCAGCACGGCCGATGGATCAAGCACTACCATCGCCGCGAATGACCGGGCAAAATGGATCCTGATGGACGGAGCGCACAACGCAGCATCGGTCCTCGCGCTGCGTGACTACATCGACGATTGCCTCTCGCTCTCGGCCTCAACCCACCGCATTACGAGGATGAGGTGGTTGGTCTCCTTCAGTCAGGGCAAAGACTACCTCGACATGCTCGCCACCCTCTTTTCGCCCGCGAACCCCAACGGCTTCAACCGCGCGTCGGTGGCGAGGCACGAGATCGGACTCGTCGAGTTTGAACCGCCAGAGGGGATGGCATGGGTCCGACCCGTCACGCTTTCCGAAGGGGTGGTGGGAGAGGTGGGCAGGACGGTGCAAGACGCCATCACCGGCGGAGCCGAGGTCGAGGTGACCCCGCTGCAGGACATGCACGAGGCGAGGAGGTGGCTGGTCCACGACGCTCCCTTGATCGACGATACGGCCACCATGCGGGTCGTCACCGGTAGCTTGTACCTCGTTGGCCATTTCATCCGAGACGTCGAGGCGGGTCTCTGAATGAGGCACTCATGCCAATATCCGCGCCTCAGGGCGAGACTTTGCAATCTCAGCCTCGCTCGCAGATGCACAAACATTCACGTCGACCGTCCTGCCGATCGATTGCTCTGGAGAGATTTCTTCGTGGCATTACTCTGGGCGTCGGCATAAAGGTCAGCAGAAGGGAGGCACTGGTTTCGACAAACTACGACATGTCGGCGACACCTGGATGCGAGGCGCGGCGGGTCGGGACGGGGGGCGGGAGGGACGGGGGGTCAGCGGCCGGCATGGGCAAGGGCGTATGAGCGCAGCGCGGCTCTGGGTACTCACATCGGACGCAGTCGCCGCTCTTCATGTACTTGAAGCCCTCGTTGAGCTTGTCGAGGGTGGTCGAGTGGGTAATGTACTCGTCGACCTTGAAGGTGCCCTGCAGGTAGCGCTCGACGAGGCCGGGCAGCTCGCTGCGGCCCTTTACGCCGCCGAACGCGGATCCCTGCCACTTTCGGCCCGTGACCAGCTGGAAGGGGCGGGTGGCGATCTCCTGTCCCGCGGCGGCGACGCCAATCACGGTCGAGACGCCCCAACCCTTGTGGCAGCACTCGAGGGCGTTGCGCATCACGTGGACGTTGCCGGTGCAGTCAAAGGTGTAGTCGAGGCCGCCGTCGGTCATCTCGACGAGGTGGTCGACGATCGACTTGCCCTCGGGCAGCTTGGTTGGGTTGACGAAGTCGGTGGCGCCGAACTTGTCGGCCCACGACTTCTTGCCATCGTTGGTGTCGACGGCAATGATGCGGCCGGCCTTGGCGTCGACGCTGCCGGCAATGACGGCGAGGCCCACGCAGCCGATGCCGAAGACGGCGACGTTGCTGCCCTTTTCGACGTTGGCCGTCTTGGTGGCAGCGCCAAAGCCCGTCGTGACACCGCAGCCGAGGAGGCATGCCTTGTCGAGGGGCGCCTTGGGGTTGATGCCGACGAGCGAGTACTGAGAGACGACCGTGTACTGGGAGAAGGTGGAGCAGCCCATGAAGTGGTAGAGCTCCTTGCCCTTGCACGAGAAGCGCTTGGTCTTGTCGGGCATGGTGCCCTGGCCCTGGGTGGCGCGCACCGCCTGGCACAGGTTGGTCTTGCCAGACTTGCAGAACTTGCACTCGCGGCACTCGGCAGTGTAGAGGAGGATGACGGCATCGCCCTCCTTTACGTGGTCGACGCCCTCGCCGACCGACTCGACGATACCGGCGCCCTCGTGGCCGAGGATAGCGGGGAAGGCGCCCTCGGGGTCGCTGCCCGAGAGCGTGTAGGCGTCCTGTCAGAAAGAAGGCGTCGGGCGGGCAAGGAAGTCAGGGAGCCAAGGGCGGATGTGCGAGGTGAGCGAGCACATTCTCCTTCGAGCGCAGTCGGACCAAAACCTTGCCTGGACCTTGGCCGTGGCCTTGGTCGCCGTCACCGTCGGCAGGGCCGCCGCCGCGCTCGGAGGCCCGGTTGATGGCGGATCACTCACAGTGTGGCAGAGGCCAGTGTACTTGACCTGAACGCGGACCTCACCGGCGCGCGGGGGCTGGACCTCGATGTCCTCGATTGAGAGGTCCTTGCCGGCCTCCCAGGCGACGGCGGCCTTGCACTTGATGACCTGACCCTTTGTGGACGACATTGCGACAGAAAGGTTTTCCTTTGCGTGTAGGATTTTAAGAGGGTCTAGATGGGCGAAGGAGAGGCAGGGGCTACAGGAGGGGACGGCGGTGGATGGTGGTGGGGGAGCGGAGAGAAGAAGAGAGAAGAGAGGAGAAGAGAAGGGGCGGCCCACTTGGTTTTGAAGGTTGCGGGGGTCCGGGCGGGCAGGACGGGGCGGGGCGGCCCGGCGACGACGACGACAACGACGGCGGTGGCAGCGGCGGCGGCGACGGCGACAAGGGGCGGGGCAGGGCGAGGCTCACCAAGGTGTGTCGCGTGCGGTGGCTTGGATTCTTAGATTGGTCTGCCGCTGGCTGGCTGGGTGGACTGGGCGTCGTCGATCCGCGAGGGGCCCGCCTGGTTGAGGCCCGAGGCCCAAGTCGCCGCCAGCCAGGCTGTTGTGTGGAGGGGGCGTCAATGCTGGTGCCTCTGCTTTGTTGCCTTCTTGGCCGTGGTGGCCAGCTGGGCCAGGCGCGCCTTCCGGGCGACATTCGGCGACCCACGCACAGGATGAGGCGGCAAGCCACGGCGGGCCTTCGGTCCGGTCCGATGACGCCTCGCGCTTCCGCCCCATCTTTTTTTTTTTCCCCCTTCTTGTCGGCCGGATGAATCCCACGGTGGGCTAGCTGGGCTGGCGTGCGCGGTCACGTCTGCCTGGCGTGGCCTGCCGGCCTGCATGGGCTACGCGGCAAACGGGCGGGCGTACGTGTGTTGGGCGCAGGCCTCTGGTGTTGGTCTCGCCCTTGGCTAGTTGCTGGTGGCCTGCGCGCACCCTGCCTCTGCTCCACTTTTTCGGCGCGCGCCAACTTTTTCCTTGGAGGGGAGGTGTGCATGCTGGTGCGGCAGGGTCGGTGTTGGATTGCACTACACTGCGCCCGCGTTGGCTTGTTGTGGCGCCTGGACCGGCTTGCTTCTTGCCTCCATCCTCATCCTCCCCTTCGTGACCCATCTCTCTCTCCCTCACGACCAAATTGCCGCGCCATCGCTCATCGTCACCACCACCAAGCCAAACAACTTGCTCGCCCAGCCTCTTCTCCCGACAGCCAGATAGTCGAGTCTGTGGCAACCCCCGCCTCGATCGCCGTCGCACCTCGGGGCGTCGACCGAAGCTCGCCGCCTTCATCATGGAGGCCATGCGTAGAAAAATAACGGCCGATCAGATGGCCCTGATCGAAAAGGCAAAGCAGGAGCACAACCAGAGGCAGAAGCAGGACCCAGACGCCCCCGCCAGTACATGGAACCCCGAAATCACCTCGATCGCACCGCGCAACAAGCACGCCGCCCCTCCCAAGGTCAAGCTATACCAGCCCGCCATCAACATCCCCCCGCCCTCTGGCTCCAAAACCGGCCCCATCTCCACCACAGCATCGGGCGGTGTACCTCCTTCCGATCCTCGACCTCCCAAAGTGCCACCGGCATCCGCTGCGACCCCTTCCCCCAGCTCCACCGGTGCCGGTGCTTCTGGCGCATACAAGCCCTTCAAGCCGGCCACCAAAATCGTTCCTGGCCATGCTCCCTTCCCCGCCTCCAACACCGCAGGACTCTCGACCCTCGAGCCCTTTGCCAACTCGATGCCCCCCCACCTCGCCGTTGCGGGCCCCTCGGCCTTGCCCTTCGCGCAGGGCGGCGACCCTGGCGTCGAGGGCGACGTCCTCGACGAGCCCGAGCCTTCGGCCTTCGGTGGCCCCACGATCTCTTCCGAGGATAGGGACAAGCAGCTTCAAGATATGGTCGCGCACATGGTCAACGTCATCGACGTCGACATCTCAAAGGCCAAAGTCGACGGCATGAAGTGCATGCTCCTCCCGCACCAGATCCAGGGCGTGCAGTGGATGAAGGAGCGCGAGATGGGCAAGTACAAGGGCGGAATACTGGCAGACTCTATGGGACTAGGCAAGACGGTGCAGATGCTTGCGCTCGTCGTCAGCAACCGCCCGGGACAGGAGGGCGCCTCGATCGACAATGTTGCTCCCGACACGCCCGTCAAGAAGCGTGGTCCCAAGCCAAAGTACGCACCCCCGACCAAGGCTGCCAGCGGAACGGCGGCGACGGCGGCAGCAGCAGCAGCCAGGGCCCAGGTCAAGGGCAAAGGAACGCTCATCATTGCGCCGCTCGCCGTCGTCAAGCAGTGGGAGCGAGAGGTCCTCGAAAAGACCGATGCTGGCCTCACCGTCTACGTCCACCACGGTCCCAAGCGAGCTAAATCGGCTGCTGAGCTCGCCAGGTACGACGTCGTCGTGACGACCTACCCCACCGCCTCGAGCGAGTTCGCCAGCTTCATTGCGGGCAGGGACGCAGCCGCCAAGAAGCAGCTCGATTCGTCTGACTCGGAGGAGCTCGACGAAAGTTCCGATGGCGCTTCGGACTCTGATTCGGACGACGCCTACGGTCGAGGCACCGGCTCGCGGCGCAAGAGGGTGCCTGCAAAGGGCAAGAAGGTCGCGCCTCCTGCCAAGAAAGACAAGGCTTGTCCGCTCTTCGAGACCGATTGGCTCAGGGTCGTGCTGGGTGAGTGCTGGACAAACAGCGGCAGTTCGCGGTAGCGAATTGCCGCCCTCAATCTCTTGCCCCTTCTGACCTCGCTGCGCTTCCTCGTCCCACGTTCTCGCAGACGAAGCGCAGAACATCAAGAACCACACGGCAAAGTGCTCCAAGGCCTGCTTCAGCTTGTCGAGTCGGGCGCACAGCAGGTGGTGCCTCACCGGTACGCCCATCCAGAACGACAGCTACGAGCTCTTCAGCTTGATCCACTTCCTCCGTATCGCGCCCTTCGACGACTACAAGCATTTCAAGAAGCTCATCGGAGACCCGCTCAAATCCAGGTGAGTACAGATGGTCAATTCTTCTCACATGCGGCTTGCCCGAAGGTTGCGACCGCTAAGCGCCCTTCTCGCCTGTAACATCCCGCAATCTCGACGATCGGGTTTTGATGTCCGCAGCAACCAGAACCGCGTCAACTGGGGCATGAAGCGTCTCTGCATCGTTCTGCAAACGATCATGCTGCGTCGAACCAAGGACGCGACGTATGAGGGCAAGCCCATCCTCCAGCTCCCGGATCGGGAAGTTGAGGTGGTCAGCTGCGACTTTGACGACCCAGAGGAGAGGGCCTTCTACGCCGAGCTCGAGTCGACCATCCGCAAAAACAAGTCCGAAGCCGAAGCGAGGGAGGAAAAGAACAGCACGCTCGCCGACCTGGTGATGCTTCTCCGCCTGAGGCAGGGTGAGTGGATGCGACGAACGCCAGCCAGGGAGAGTCGCTGCTGACTCGGATACACTCCGCCCTCGCCATCTCCAACGTGCCTCCGTTGACACATCCCGCAAACATCGCGACGCTCAACAGCGTGCAGTCATCCCACCCTGACCATGTCAAAGACGGCCGATAAGGACGCGATTACAGCACCCGTGGCCAGTACCATGGGAGCGTCCCCCGGCGGGGATGCCGCTGCCGATGGCGAAGACGATGGCGATGAACTCGCCGCGATGTTCTCGTCGCTCGCCGTCGCCAAAAAGCTTTGCGAGAGGTGCCAGGCGCCCCTCCGTCCGACATCAAAGAGCCTCTGTGACTCGTGCGGGGAGGCGGCCCAGAAAATGAAGGGCGCCAACTGGACAGCCGAAAAGGGTTCAACAAAGATCCGTATGATGCTCAAGATCCTCGACGAGATCCGCCAGGGTGACAAGGCCGAGAAGACGATCATCTTCAGCCAGTTTACGTCTTTCCTGGACCTCGTCGAGCCGTTCTTGGTCACGCACAGGTACAACTTCGTCCGATGTGAGTTTGCGAGCCTGCCCATGCGGTCGGCCCCTTGGCTTCACGCTGACACGCCCCTGCCGTTGCCGTGCGTCGGCGCCTGTTCAACACCAGACGATGGTCAGATGCGACCCGAAGAGCGCGAAAGGAGCCTCGAGCGCATCCGCTCCGATCCCGCCGTCACCGTCATCCTCATCTCGTTCAAAGCTGGCGCCACCGGTCTCAACCTGACCTGCTGCTCCAGGGTGGTCCTGATGGACCTCTGGTGGAACCCGCAGATCGAAGAGCAGGCATTCGACAGAGCCCACCGGTGCGTCCGCAGCTCCTTCCCTCTTGCCAGACGATGGAGGTCGCTTGAACGCAGGCTGACGCTTCCGCCCTGCTGCATCTGGCCGGACTTCTGCAGACTGGGACAGCAGCGAGATGTCAAGATTTACAAGCTGAGCATCACCAAGACGGTCGAGGAGCGAATCCTCGACCTCCAGGTGGGTCCCGAGCTCGTCTCTTTGACCGACCCGTTGCGCGCCCGATCATTAGCTGACGCCTCCACTGATTCGGCCCGTCTGGCGACAAACACAGGACAAGAAGCGCAGCCTGGCGAAGGCTGCGCTAGAGGGTAGCAAGATGACCAAGGCCAATCGCTTGGATAAGACGGAGCTGATGTACCTCTTTAATGGCGGACCGCGCGAGGGCAGGAAGGGCGGCTGAGGATGCCGTAGAGCCCCAAGCCCCGTGGTCGTCGCCTCGAGCCGGCGAAGCCACCCAGATATAGAACGTCGAAAGATGATGTTTTCAGCAGAACACGGTAGCCACCGCCCAGCAGATGAGACGACGATAATCCCTGAGCGAGTGAGAAGGTGATCGACGATGACGAGTCGGACGTCTGAGCGTCGCGAGGTCCGGTCGACGTACCACTCGGCGGCGCCGACAGCGTTTAGCGATACGACCTATTTGACCTGGACGAGGCCCTCCTCTTGCCCCTGCCCCTCTCCGCCCCGCGTGGCCACGACAAGGGTCTGGGGCGGATGTCCCTGTCAATCGAGTCGGCTGGGTCTGTGGCGTATCCACCGAACCTACCGCTGCTCGCTCCGGGACCACCGTGCGCCCAGTAACCGGCGTCTTCGTCCCAAGTACGACTGCCCGCCGCGCCGCCCGGCTGGCTGAGGCTTTCCCATTGCTCCTTGACGGCTCTTCCTTCGGGGCTGTGCCAGAAGCCCCTGGCCTCCCAGTCGTTGACGAACTCCATGAATTCGTGGGCGCTCATCTTGTCCATGTCCCTGTGATAGAGGTGCCGAAGGGTGTACCGGTACAGCTCGAGCTTGCGAGCCAGTTCAGCGTCGTTGAGGTTTTCCAGAACGTCTCCGAGATCGTGGATGTCCTCTTGCAGCTGCGAGCCGGTACGGTGCACGGGGACCTGGGCGGCGCTGTGGTAAGGCAGCACCTGGGTGGATGTTGGGGTGCTGATGACGACGGCCGAGTGGGCGTCGCCGTCCGGCTGTACCGACCTCTGTCCGACAGCGACGCCCTGTTTGGCCCAGAAGCTCTTGAGCGTGGCCAGCTTGCCCCGCTGCTTGGCCTCGCGTGAGGTGAAGGCGATTGCCTGTGCCAGCTCCTCGCCGAGCCTTGCAACGGCCTCAGGATCCTCGACCTTCTTTTTGGCGATGAGCGCGGCTAGCTCCATGGGATCCGTGATGGGTGGTGCGTGCCAGATCTGCTTGAGGCCCGACCATACCCTCTCCAGGCCATTTTGTCCTTGTGCGCTTGTCGAATGGACAAGGAGGGAGAGCACCAGCAAGGTGGCGAGAAACAAGGAGGTGCAACCGCCTCGGATGCCGAGTGGACGTCGCATCGTGCTTCCACTTTCGATCGGGACGGAGCGTGCTTGTGAGTCCCTTTGGCGGCAGCCAACAGCAGGCTGTGGAATCAGTGGGAAGAGAGAGGATGAGGGAGGTCGTGGCGCGTATGCCCCCAGAGTACGGTCGTCGCAGGGTCGGAGAGACAACAGCAGGTAATCGAGCAGGTACGAGGAGAGAAAACGGGCGATTGCCGTCGACAAAGCGACCTCCTCCGAAGCCCTCCCCCCTTCCTGATTTTATACGTGGTCGCCCTCGCCGACGGCCATCCCTGGCGCCGATGACGCAGGTCTGCCCGCCTTGACCGGCCCGTTGTGATCCTCGATGCATTCGCCCCGAACCGCCAAGCCAAACGACAGAAGCAGGGAGGAGCAGGCGCGCAGTCGTCTCGGGGGCATTGGTGCCGACACGGGGCGAGTTTCGGAAGCGCTGGCGAAGGTGGGTGCGCCCCAGGTGGTTCGGCTGCATCCGAGCGGCCTCTTGCATTGTCCTGACTTTTGCATATCCCTCAGTAGTCATGAGTGCCATCGATGAGCACGGCACGAAGGCGTTACGACCGCATGGGCAGAGCAAAGCTGCTCGCCGAAGCGTCGTGCTGTCCCACCGGGAAGGTCGAGGACTCAGGCACCATGGCCGGTGAGATTTGCCGTCGACCGGCACGGAGCATGCCGGCGCCCCTTGCCCTCGTCCATCTCATTGACTCTGGAGCATCCTTTGAGACTGCCTCGACCGCCCGAGCTGTACGGCAGCCAGCGTACGGATCGGACCCCGCCCGTCTCCCACGCTCGTCCGCAAAGTTCCGAGGCGGTAGCGGTCTGCCCGTCCCTGAACCATGATCCAGGCCGATCAAGGTTCATCATGCCGACGACGAAGCCTCCCCACCGGCGAATTCAAGCTCAAGCTAGGAGCGAGGCAAGAGCTATTGGCTTTCCACGCTGCACCGGCAGGCGCCATCCTCGGTGAGCCCGACAAGGTGCCGGCCCAATTATGGCTGCCTGCGCACGACCTTTGCAGAGCGGTTGTCGAGGTTGGGCATGATCATGGGCGACGTTCCCTCTCTCGACCTGAGATCGATTGCGAGACGGTGGTGGTTCTCGGCCGTGCCCGTGTGCGGTAAACGTACAAGATGAATGGGGTGCCGACCAGAGGAGGCAAGAGGTAACCGCGCGGGCTCGCCATCGGATGTACGTTCCGATTTGCCTCCTTGCACGTTGACTGGCAAAGGGCTCGACAGAGTGGAGCCACGGCAAACGGATGCCGACGGCCGCCACGCTCAGCTCCAGTCGAGGTCGTCGTCGTTAAAGTTGGTCGACGACGCCCCGCCGCCGGTCAGGGCGGAGGCGTCGAGCAGCGGTTTCCCGTCCTGGCCCAGCGGCAGCGTCGACTGCATCGGAAGGCCATCCGGCCCCAGCTTGCCCTCTGCGCGGTCTTTGAGCGCCTGCATCCATCCTCCCTCATCGATGCGCTCCGTCTCTTGCGCCGCGATCCGGTGGGCGTAAAAGTCTCGCCGCACATCGTACTTTTCCCGGTCATCCTTGAGCATCCTTCGGAGCGCCACGACCGAGGGCGAGTTATAGCAGAACAAGGAGGGGGGAAGGTGAGCATCGGTCGGCAGAGAAGGGGAGCTTCCACGACCAAGATTGAGGCTGAGGCTCACCGGCTGTCCATTCTGGCATCTTCGCCCTCGATACTGAGCATCGGGGTCGCCGTCTTGGCCTCGATCACCTGTCGGGGCCAGCAAAGGAAGTGGGCAGCGAGAGAAGATGAGCCGACGCCCTGAGGGCTGATATGCAGGCGCCACAGCACTCACGTAGTGGTTGTCGCAGTGTGGGCAGTACTCGTCCGACTCCTCGTACTGAGAGAGCTCCTTTCTGAATGCCCGGCGGCACTTTTTGCAGATAAACGCCAGCTCAGTCGTCTTGCGGAGCGGGTGATCTTGCGTCTCGGAGTGGCACTCCGGACACTGCAGACGTCGATATCAGATGCGAGAGTAGGCGATCAGGACAGGCTTCCTGAGCTTCATGTAGTAGACGAAGAGGCTGCCCGTCACGTACATCAAAGAATTTTTGGCAGCACGGTGCTCGCACCGAGACCTGTGCGTTGAGGATGTGTTTGCTACACGAGATAGGCAAAGGGCGGTGCGAATGTGAGCAATAGGTGTTCGTCCGGACATGACAAGGCCAGCTGTTTTGCCTGACTCACCACATGGTCGTCTCTAGACTAGGTCGGCCGTGACGTCCTTGGTGCGAATGAAGTGACGATGGCGGTGTGGGGACCGAGGCGGTGGTGTGGAGACCTAGGCCAAAGCGGAGGGCACGAAGAGACCAACACCTCAGTGCAGCAGGTCGGAGCGCCTCTGAGCACCCTCCGACTCCCGAGCTTTTTCCAGGTCAAGCCAGTCAGCAGCGGTTGAGCACGCGACGAGCCTTCTTCCTCACCACCACCTCCGATGGCCTTTTCGACGTCCGATATCGCCATACAAATGGACACAAAGAGGCTCATAGGTCAGCAATCAAATGCGTCTCACTCAAAACCTGCGGTGGGACTGACGGAGTCAGCGATGGAACCAATGCCGTGGACACCTTCCGCCCACCGACGGTGGCCGAGCTGACGCCCCGAACTACATCATCTAGCATGGCGGGCAGCCAATGCAGGAGCGACGAGCATTCGTTGTAGGACCAACATGGTCGATGTGGCTGGTGAATGACCGCGCTGAGATGCTGGTGGGTACAAAAGCTCCGCTCCGAGGAGATGGCCCGGCCAAAAGCCCCAAGAAAGAGCCTTCCTGCCACCTCCCTCACTCCCTCCCCGATTCATTCAGCACACATGGTCGTTTTCGTATGGCTCTTTGTGGTGATAGCCGTCCAGCTGCTGCTATCTGGCATCGCGACGGCCGATCCACGTCCCATGCCAATGGACCTGCCTGTTTCAAGCACCTTTGGGCAAGTCGGCCATGAACTCCTGGACCAGGCGGCTTCTCGCAGAGATCCCGCATCTCTCAACATCGTGGAGTCTTGGCCTTTCCCTCGTGACGCCGCCCCTCAGCTCGCCAGCCTCAGCGCGCATCGCTCAGCCGCACCGACTGCTCTCGAGCACGCACACGTCCACGCATCTGCCGTCGAGGGCAGCAGCGAGAACGCCCCTTGGTCCTCTTTCCAACCGGCGCAGCCGCGTTCGTCGGTAAGCGGGGCCGGACCATCCGCAGCATCCGCACACGGCCACGTCCCGATCAGCACCCAGCCCAGGCAAGATTCCAACCCCGTTGTGTGGCTCTACCACACGCTGATGGCCGATCCCTTGGCACAGGCGACCTTGGGCGACCTGGTCCCGATGCACACGCAGAACCTCGAGAACTTCTACGCACACCCTCGCTGCTTCCGCAGCAACACTGCCGACCGCATCCTTCTAGCAGCGGACAATGCAGTCTTCAACACCGTCCAGCTCGCCGGACCAGAGGAGAAGGACCTCGTCTATCTCAAGTACCTCGGCGATCTGCGCTTCTTTGGGGAACGCTACTCTTCGCCCGCCTTCTTGCCTCACTGGGCCACGTATGCGGACGGCACATACTACACCACTCCCCTTGCCCAGATCGACAGGCAGGTCGGGCTTAGCAAGGTAGTTCCGAAGCGCTTCTACGGGCCCGTGAACCGCTACCGGGTCAACAAGTACGAAATCGTCTTTCGAAGGATCGCATCTCTGGATGCGATGGAGATCGTTCCGCCCTCTTACCAAAAGCAGGTGTTGGCGCACCAGGCCTTTGTGTTTCACGTCACAGCCTTTCCAGAGGCGAAAAGAGGACCCCAGAGAAACGTCCAAGCGCTCGAGATCGGCTACCTCGTGTCGCCCTTCAGCCACAAGAAGTCGCAGATACCGCCCGTCTATCCAAACGTCGAGCACTTTGATGTGTTCCCGCACGCGTCTAGCGAGTGACGAAGTGTTGGGAGCATCTGGAAGCCCGTCGAGTCTAGGACGCTAAAAGGTGATCGGTGACCTCTTGGCAAAGATGCCGCCGGAAGCGTCGACGGAGGG
Source organism: Pseudozyma flocculosa PF-1 (assembly GCF_000417875.1). Taxonomy (NCBI): domain Eukaryota; kingdom Fungi; phylum Basidiomycota; class Ustilaginomycetes; order Ustilaginales; family Ustilaginaceae; genus Pseudozyma; species Pseudozyma flocculosa. Next base: position 26,819 of record NW_006920898.1, read on the forward strand.
ACTCGTTCTCGTTCTCATCCCTCTCCTCGTACTTCACGGCTGTCCTCGTCACGCACTTGTGTTGACACGCGCGTGCCTCTGGCCTTTCCATCGCGGCACGGATGATTGCCGCCTTGATCGTTCCAACCCTCAGCTATATCATCTTACACTGCATTCCACTCAATAGAAGCTGTCATTTGAACTGTAGTGTCTCGTGTCGATGGCGGCGAGGGTTGATGGTAGCACGCACTAGCGCCTGCAGCGCGTGAAAAATAAGAATATAATGGCTGGCGGGCGCCCATGCAGGCGTGGCCTGGCCTGGCCGTTCCAGACGCGGGGAAGCGAGGAAAGGCGAGGCGTGCACGCACCACCCTACCCCGCTCCTTCCTGCGACACCACCATCCCCACGCCCATCACCATTAACCACCAGAAGAACTCCACGATGGGGTCTAGCCTTCAGACCGGCACACTGCATCCGCAACTTACGGTCGGCCTACCGGGTCCGCTCACCTCGCTCCCCAAAGCAGCACGGGAACAGTGCCGCGCCTCGATCCTGGTGCACCTACCGCCCAGCCTCTTCTACGACCCATACACCTCCTACGCCATCCGCCGCGATCCACGTATCGCAAACGTGCAAATTCTCGGTCACACTGAGCTGGAACGACCTGTTGGATGGAGCCTATCCTCCCCGCCCCCTTCTTCGTCGGTGCGGACGTCGGCGGGTGCAAGGAGCTGGTGGGAGAGGGACTACGACAGCGACGAGGCGGGCGGGACGTTTCCGGACGACGATGAAGGCCTGGCCGGGCTGGTCGGCGGACTGCTCAAGAACGAGGTCCAGCAGCGAGAGGGTAGGAGGGCGGAAGCGGCCGGGCTCGGCGCTCGGGGGAATCGAGGAACGGGAAGGATAGAGGACCTGAAACACGAACACACCACCGTCGTCTTGGACCTCGACACTTCCGCACTCGGCAGGGCCAGTGGAGGCGCGACGGAGACGATCGATGTGCCGCTCCACGTCCGATACATGCCGCCATCCTCGACGACGTCGCCGAGCCTTGTCGTGGGACTCGAGAGGGTTGCGACCAGGATGCTTTCACCGGCAGTCTCGAAGTGGCTCAACAGCGCCGTGGCGCACATTCCATGGCTCTCCTCATCCGGCCCAGGCGTCGATACCTCGGAGCGCATCGATTCAAGCAGGACGACGGTAAACGAGGAGGACGAAGGGCTGTACTACCGCCAAGCGCTGCATCCGCCCGAGATTGTCCTCGACTGTCCCGACCAAGTGGATGCGCGATCGCTGAAAGGGTGGTATCCCGTCGGTGAGTCCCTCTTGCGCTCCACTGCGCCTGCACACAACAGAACCGACTCTCATCTTTCGCCTTCCTCCATACCTGCCTCGTTCGATACCGAAGACGACACATCCCTGTTCCCCAGCACGCACGCACACCACAAGCTACCCCACCCGTCCACGTCGAGCCTCTTCAAGCCTCTCCTCGTCCAGTCCTCCTCCTCCTCCTCCTCCTCCTCCCCGTCTTCGGCACAAGCACCTGACCTTGAACTCGACCTCCCCATCGGCGACACCCAGGTAGCGCCCTTCGTCCAGTTCTTTACCGTCCTCTGCGTCTTCCTCCTGTCCGGCTGGGTCCTCTCGTCCACGTTTCGGTACACCGACAAGGTCGACCGCCACGAGGCGCACCAAGCCAGCACACGCGAGAAGAGCGTGCTCGGAAAGCGTCAATAATTGAAGGCTGCAGCAGTAAGAAGAACGAGCGGACGGGCCAAGGAGCGGAATGGTGCGTGGTATCTAGCGTAATGGAGACTGCTTTGGGTCGACTGAGAGAGAGGGGCGGGAGGAAGAGATGTGTAGGCATGCTGGTTTCGACGATGGAGTGGTTGGCGAGGGCAAGAGCGAGAGCGTTGGCGAGGGCAAGAGCGAGAGCATTGACGAGGGCCGGTGCGAGGAGCCGAGGCGGCAGGGTGCTTGCAGAATCCCGCTTCCACAATGGCGGCGGCTACGTCTTGGCCACGGGTGCTGGCGCCTCGTCGCCGATCCGCTCGCCGCGCTCGCCCTCGTCTGCTTCGGGCGCCTTGCCCGCCAGCTTCCTCGCCCGCCTCCTCGCCTCTTCCATCCTCTTTTTCCGCTCCCGCATCTCCCTCTCGACGATCCGCTCGTCGTTCTCGTCTTCTTCCTCCATCCTCCTCCGCTCCTCGTCCTCCCTTGCCCCGTCGATTTCCTCGAACCTGCCTTCCTCGTGGAGCTTCTCCCTCGGATCCTGTACCTTGACCACGCCGGTGCGGTTCAGCCGGTCAAACAGGCAGAAGAGCTTTTCGGCCTCGGCCTCCTTTTCCTCCTCCGTCATGCTGTCCATGTCCGCTGCCAGCTCCTCGGCGGTCGGGTCAAATTGACCCGTGATTGGGTTGACGGTGCGCCCAGAACCGTCGGGAGAAGACCCGTTCCCGTTGGTGTACGAAGGAGGCAAGGCGCTGGCGAGGCCGCTGTTCATGAGGAAGCCGGCGCAAGGCCCGTAACCGATGGCCTCGGTCATCGACTTGGGGTCTGATTCGCAGATTGCCAGGAGCATCTCGCCGGCGGCGCGAGCGGTCCGCTGCAGCATCACCGACGACATCAGGCGCACCAGTCGACCGAGGAGGTCCAGCCGCTTGTCTAGCGGCCTCGATCGGTCGAGGTCTGACGGCAGCAGAATTGATCGCATCGAATGTCGGAAGGTGCCGTCGTCTGCGGCGATCTTGCGGAGCAGCAAGAGCAGCGGCGGCACCGTGTCCTCGATCTCGACGCCGTCGCGGTTGGCGGCAGCTCGAACCTGTTTCGAGTCTGGATCTTCGACGCTGTGCGACCCGTTCTGGGTGGGACCGTCGTCCGCGGCGGCGGCGCTGAGGTACCGGTCCAGCACCCGATCGGCGATGACAAGAAGCCGAGACAGCACCGGCGGCGCGGTCTCGAGCGCTGCTGTCGATGCGCGGGAAATTTCGCGGCTGAAAGCAGTAGTCTGCCGGGCTGCTCGTGGCGACGGCGGTGACGAGGCGGTCTGGCCATGATCCGCGGGCGCCGATGTCGAGGCTGCCGACTTGCTCCCGCGCCGATTTGCTGAGCTGCTGGAGGACGAGGAGAAGAGGGCGCTGACGCTGTCGGCCAGCTTGCGAGCAGTGCTGCCCGTGGGGGAACCAGTCGGTGAAGCGTTGCGGCTGTCGGAGTCGTTGCCGAGCTCAGAGAGCCCGAGACCGTGCTGGTCCAGGGAGCGGCTAGCCCACCGCTCGTGGTAGCCCTTGAGGGGATAATTGAGCAGCGCTGCGATGGCGTGTGTCATCGGAGGGATAAGTGGCACGGGCTCAGATAGGGGTAGTGAAGCAACGACCTCGAGCACAGGATCCAGCATGTCGTCGAGCGCCTCGTGGTAGCTCTCTCCTGCCACGGCGCGGTCCTGCAATGCTTCGCTCTTGCCGTTGCCGTTGCTCGCGGTGCCATTACCGGCAGAGTTGGACGCCGAGATGTCGTCGCCCCGGTCGACGTTGTCGTTGCTCTGTGCGCCGCTGCTGCTTCTGCCACTGCTGCTGCTTGCCAGCCTCGGGTAGTAGAGGCAAAGATTGAAGTGCGCCTTGAGCAGGTCCGATAGCGCCGTTGCCAGCTGCGTCCCCGTCGCGGAGGCGACCAGGGTCGACTGCCTGGAAGGTGCTGCCTCGCCGTTCTCGCTCTCCCGGATCGTCCTGAGCAGGGTCCGGACGCAGTCGGCCTCCTTCCGAACCACTCCGAAGGATTCGACGGCTGTGCGGTTGAGGGGCGACTCGAAGAGCGTGCCAAAGAAGAGGAGGCGAGAGCCGAGGAAGAGTACATCGACCGGCGTCTCGCTAGGGTTGGCCAGCAGCGCCACGGCCGTCTGGCCACCTGCGACTCCCTCGCTGGACAATTCGAGCCGCGATGCCTCGTGGAGAAAGAGGGCGTTGTTGAGGCAGCGGAGCGCCATGTCGGTAATCTGCCAGTCCGGTGCGCCGTCGTTCGGGGAGGTTGACGGGGCTGGCTCCTCGTCGATGGTGGCGGACTCGTCCGAATCAGCGTGGGAGGGCTTGGCGGTGGAAAAAAGGCGGGGTGAAGTGTCGCTGCCTCTGGAGCCGGAGGACGGCGTCTTTGGTCTTCGCAGCGCCCTGCTAAGCGTGCCAGCGAACGAGGGCGAGGAGGAGAGGGCGGGAGGAGGCGACGAGTTGCCCGACGAGCCCGACTTTCGTCCTTTGCGAGCTGCGCTCCTCTTTGCGGGTGGGAAGTCGATTTGGAGCAGCAGGCTCTCGAGACCTTGCCGTTCGGCCAGCGGCGAGCTGCCACCGGGCAGACGGCTGAGCTCCTTGAGCACCTTGAGCGAGAGGAGCCGCAATTCGGGCGACCACTTGCCGCGAGCCCGCGAGTTGGACGGGATCGGCGCCTGCCGAGCCCCCGTTGCGTTGGTGAGGTCCGAGATGAGGGCGCGGCAGAACTTGGTCCGCAGGCTATCGGACAGCGAGCCGTACGCGGTCAGCGCCTGAGAGTCGAGCGCCGTCAGCCAGGCATGCACCGAGTTTGGGCTGTCGAGGCGCGCCGACGGCGGCGTCGAGAGGTAATCTTTGACTGTCTCGGACATTTCGAGGGGCGCGGTTGTTGCCGCTCTGCTCCGCAAGCCGGGACGATAGGGTCACGGTGATGCTTCTTGATACGAGGACGAGTTGACTTGTCTTTGAACCACGTGCAGTGAGATCCGGGTCGAGAAAGGAAATATGGTAGTCGTGGTCGGGTTCGAGAAGATCAGGTCGAGCGAGAACGATGCCAAAGAGGTCGAAAGAGACGACGAGGAGAGGTCCGTCGTGGTGGTGAAAGGGGACGCCGGGCCTTGGCCGCTAGTAGTATAGGCCCGACTCTGAGAGTCTGCGGGTAGGCGACGATGACGGCGAGGCCTGAGTCTTTGTGAGGCGCTGCTGCAGCGAGAGCCACGAGGGCGGCACAGTGGCCCAGCGTGAAGCGCAAAAGAGGTCGAATGAGGTGCAAGCCACCTGCGGTGCTACGCTAGCGCGCCTTATTCTTGTAGGGCAGCGCAGGGAGTCGTGCAGAAGATGTGGTACAGTTGCAGCAGGATTCCTGGGCCGGACGGGCGTGTCGGGTGGGTGGAGCGCGGTGCCGAAGGGCGGAAGCGAGACCCATATGTATATGGTGCGGTGATGCGATAGTCTCGAGGTGAGTAGTAGCGGCGGTGATGTGGGTCGTGGTGGTGGTGTCTGCCAAGCAAGCAAGGGGATGGTGAGCAGGCCGGGCGGAAGCGGGTGCCGGCAGCTGTCTGATCTAGAGAGGGAGGCAGGCAAGCAAGGGCCTGGTCGAGCGCGGCAGGGCAAGATGCCATGCACGACTACTACTGCGAGCGAGGCTTGGTGGGAGCGCTGGACAATCTGCAAGGGGGCAGGGTCCTCTCTCTCTGTGTGTGTGTGTGCCTCTGTCCGCCCGCCTGGTTGCCTGCCTGGCTGGCGTCCCACAACCTGGGCGGCAGCCTTCCACCCTGGTGGGGAGCTGCTTGATCCTAGCCTAGCCGGCCTGCCTCCGAGGCCGCCTTGCGCACGCTTCCACCTAGCCTGGCCCTTCTCTGGCTTTGCAACTCAGCCCAAAAAGTGACACCTGAGTTCGGTTACTTTCCCGTCGGCCAAGTGCCCGCTCAGCTGATGGTCGAGCCGGCCCGGCCCCCCTTGCTTGCTTGACGAGCTGCAGCAGAACGACAAGCAAGCCCATCTCGCAGCCAGCCAGCCAGGCAGACGACTTCACATGAGGATAAGGCCGAAGAAAGGAGAGGCGGGGGGGGGGGGGGCCGGAGGCAGGTGGTCAACTTGATAACTACGTCCCTGCACGGAGATGCCGATGGCCCCGAAAAGGCAGGAGCCAACGAGCAGAGCGGTACGGTCCGATGGCAAGCAAGACGTGGGGTGAGGACGTCAAGACGTGGGCGCGGGGCCCAGCAAACGTACGCAAGGGGGACCTTCGCAGCTGGCTTCTGGTGTGACGATGGGCATCGCTACAGCTACTCCTCGGCTCGCTCCATGATCGCCTCGAGACCACCCGCCGCTCCCTCCTTCCCCCGCCGTGTGTCACTACTCACCAGCCTCGCTAGCTGCCTGGCTACTCTCTGTGACGACCAGCAGCTTCGCACCGTCGCCGGTCGAAGTTAAGACGTGTAATTGAGGATCGGAGATGGCGGAGAGGCAACTCAGCCTCACCCCGCCTCTGTCGACGTCCTGCAAGCACGCCCGCCGACCGACGGGCGCCAACACGCAGCAGAGTGCGCGGATCCCCTGCTACGGTAGCGCTCGAGCCACTTCGACAACATCCATCGATCGTATCGGCCGCGACACTGGCAAGGCTCGACCTGCAGCGCCACAGCCGTCGGTTCTGCGGTCTTGCCACGGCCGCCACCGAGGGAGGTTTCAAGACGCCGCGATCCGCAGTCGCCGCAAACCTGGCCTCTGGTTCCTTTGTCAGGAGGTACGTAACGGATCGATCCATCTTCATGCCATGCCATGGGGGTCAACGTGGCTGTTGTCGGGGATGGTGCGTGGTTGCTCTGTCCTGGCCGCGGATAAAACTGTAGCGCGGACTGCCATGCGACGTCTCCTACCAGCGCCCGGTCCATCGGTCGCCAAACGAGGAGGAGGGACTATAGTCACTGGCCTTGCACCGCGCACCGCTTGTCGTCCATGCCATCGACCAAACGCCGGATACGGGCAGGGCGCGAAGCGGTGAGAGTAGTCCGTGTGGCGATGACAACGCAGCAGCTTGCTTGCTTTGGCTGCCAAACAGGCAAGGTCTTGGGACAAGCAGGCAGGTGCTGAGCGCAGACTGTCGGAGTCGCCAGCGGAGGAGAGAAGGCGGACGTCGAGATCGACGCGCCGGAGCGAAGCCAGCAAAAGGCGGCGAATGCGGCGACGAGCTTGGATCTGGCGGCTTTGCTTGGCTCTCTTTGTTGATGGCCGCCTGGCTGCCTTGTGCCGTGAGTCAACGCCATGTCGAGCTGCCAAGCATCAACGGGAAGCGCCCGACAGCGGATGGCCTCGTCGCCGTCGCTCCGCATCCGTCTCGGACCTCGGCGCAGTGTAACGGTGGCAAACGCGACCTCCCGTGGGCACGGTGTGGGTAGTTTGGAGTCGGCTGCGCACTACAGAGGGCATCGCTCTCGAAGTGGCGGGGACGGGCGATGCCATGGTGTGAGACCGGGTTGCACTGCTCCGTTGTCGCGCCGGACGGGATGAAAACACACGACGCGGGAAGCTGCCTGCTGGCGGCTCAGCAGGCGCCATTGAGCGGTCGTCGTTGGACCGATACGAGCAAAGCAGGCAGACTCGGCCGTGCCTGGTCGGTTCACATCCGGATAGACGCCAACCGCCCGCGAGAGCTCCAGGTGCCAGAGGTGGTAGGTGGGAGCGGCGCTTCGGGTGGTGCCGACCAATGGCTCCGAGGTTGCGCCTCGGAAGTCGGGCTGGGGGCCGATGGCCAAGCTGCAGGCCGGCAGGCTGACCAGCCCAGGCTTGGATGGCCAGCGCTGCCTCCACATGGGGCTGGGGCTGGCTGACTGGCGTGGGTTGGCCTGGCTCCGCTCAGCGGCCCATCCATCGGTCCACGCCGAGCCCAGAAGGTCGGGGCACCACCATCCTCCCATCGACCGACCGACCGGCATGCCCTTGCGACTGCTCACAGCCGATCCCATCCTCCAGCTTCGCCCCGCTTTCCGACTCTGCTCTACACTGTACCCTCCCTCGGTCTGCTCCTCTTCACCACACACCATGTCGTCGCAGCCCAAGCAGCCCGGCGCAAAGGGCGCAAACTACCACAAGGTGCGTCACCCCCTCGCCCTTCTCGCCCTCGCCTCGGTTCAGGCCGGCACTTCCATGGCTCGATACCAGCTTCACATATGGCAGCACAACCTCTGACGCTCCCTCTCTCGCTCTACCCCCAGGAATGCACCGGCGAGGCACTCGAAACCGCAAAGGCCCACAGCCAGCCCAGCGAGCTGGTCCTCTTTGGAGCCTGCTTCTGCCCCTTTGTCCACCGCGTCTGGATCGCCCTCGAGGCTATGCACAGTGCGTCGATGCCAGCTCCTTGCCATCTTTACCTCGCTCTGCAAACGTGGCATTGCCTGATTCCGCTCGCGAGCCGCTCCCCTGGCCATTCCCCCAACAGTCCCGTACCAGTACGTCGAGGTCGATCCCTACGCCAAACCAAAGGCGCTTCTCGACCTCAACCCCCGAGGCCTCGTGCCAGCGCTCAAGCTGGGTAAGAGCGAGGGAAAGGGGCTTGGAGAGTCGACAGTCATGTGAGTGGGCGTGCCCCTCTTCCTCTCGTCCTGTGCTGGCATCCTCTCTGACCACAGCAGATCTGCGTCACGGTCCCGACTCATCCGTACAGCATGGAGTACCTCGAGGAGGCCTACAGCCTCTCCTCGACCAGCTCCGGCGACCACCCTTCCCTGCTCCCCCCACTCTCCGACGCCTACTCCCGCGCCCTCGCCCGGCTGGCGGCAGACAAGCTCAACCGCAACCTGATCCCGGCCTTCTACCGGTACCTGCAAGCCCAGACGACGGAAAAGCAGATCGAGGGCGCAAAGGACTTCCTCTCGGCGCTCCATGACTTTATCGACTCGATGCACCCGCCCTCGTCTTCGTCGGCCGGTTTCTGGAACGGCTCGAAGCTGTCGTGGACCGACGTCATGGTCGCCCCCTGGCTCTTCCGGGCCACGAATGTGCTCCGCCACTTCCGCGGATTCGAGTGGGACAAGATGATCGAGGGCCAGGAGAGAAAGGACCGCTTCCGAGCCTGGACGCAGGCCGTCTTCGCCCACGAGGCATTCAGGAAAACGACGTCGTCAGAGGAACTCTACCTCGACAGCTAGTGAGTGTGGTCGTCTGGCCGGCCTCGGCGTCATGCTGTCCCATCGACGTAGATGCTGACGCCCTGTTTCCACCCTGGTCGCCATCGCCGACGGTCAACAGCGTGAGGTACGCCGAAAACAGGCCCAACACGTCCCAAGTCGCCAACGCCATCAACTCGGGTCGTGAGTAGTGCACAGGGGCCGAGCTCGCTCTCGCCGTCGCGGTCCGGCCGGCCGTGCCTGCAAGAGATCTGACTGACTGACCATGTCCGCCATCCTCCTGCCTGTGTTCGGACCGACGGATCCTCAGGCGCTCTGCCCTGATCCTCACGCCGGCACAGTATCGCAATGGCCTCGTGTCGATTAAAGAGAAGAGATGGCGAGATGATATGACAGAGTGCGGATCGTCCATGCATGTGCGTGTGCGTGTGCGTGCGGGTGCGTGTGCGGCGTGGGTGGTATGCAATGCTGGGGAGCCCGTTGGCGAGCGGGCGAGCTACTTTTTGCTGAGGGGTCGGATGCGCATCCACCACGTCAGGCCGGTCGCCAGGGCAATGTTGACGAGGATAAAGACGAGGAAGATGGCCCAGTCCCTCCAGCGGGTGTGGTACGAGTATCCGATCGAGTCGACGTACGTCTTGCCCGTCGAGTAAGGGCAGTAGGCGCACGTCGCCGCGCCCAAGCCCTGGCCCTCGGGCTGGGGCTGGTCGACGAGGTAGCCGGGAGCGAGGTTGAGGAACGCATCGGCGTACGACTGGCAGCTCGCCTCTGCCGGTGGCTTGGCGAAGTGTACCAGCTGCGAGGGTAGGCAGGTGATGGTGATGGGCGAGATGACCGACGAGACCATGCTGGCGTAGAGGTAGCGCAGCGGCGTGATCCACGTGACGGCGCGGAAGGGCTGGGGCATGGAGCCGAGCGGCGCAATGACGCCCGACAGCGTGTTGATCAGGTTCCAGCAGAGCGAGAGGACAAATGACGCCGCGAACGGATCGCTCGACGCCGCGCCCAGCAGCACGCCCGACACGGGCCCAAACACGCCGATGCCGATCCACACGAGGAAGAGCAGCCCCGCCGTATCGCCCACGGGGACGTTGTACGTCCACGTCGAGCAAAAGTAGAGGACCACGGCGCCAAACACGGAAAAGGGAATCTCGACCCAGTGCGCGAACAGCGCCGCCGTCCACGAGTAGATGCCGTTGCGCTCGCGCGCCAGGTAGAGGTCCATGTTCTTGAAGTAGGTCGTGGCAATGTCGAGCGTCATGGGCGCAATCGTCTGCACCAGGATCAAGAGGCACAGCGACAGCGCCTGCGGCGCGGCGGCCGTGTGCGGCAGGCGGTAGAAGAAAAACGAGGTGAAGAGGCCGAAAAAGACGTTGTTGACCAGCCGAGACGTCAGGTAGGAGCCGTCGCGGATCTGGGCGCGGAAGTAGCGGCGGCTCAGCTCGACAAACTGCGTCGTCCACGTCGAGGCGAACCGCGAGTCGGCCTCGCCGCCGCCGCCGCGCTGCTCCGAATCGGCCTCGCCGCCGGCGGCCTGCGACGACGAGTTGAGCTCGGCGATGCGGTCCTGCAGCCGCGCAGCCTCGGGCGACACCTTCCAGCGCTCGGCGTAATCGATCTTGGACCCGCCGACGGGAGCGACGGTCTCGATGAAGAACTCGGCAGGGTTGGCGCCCGAGGGAGGGTAGACGCCCTGCTTGGCAAAGTAGTCGAGCACCGCCTGCGCGCCCTCGCCCGTCTCGCCGGCGTAGACCGTCTTGCCGCCGGGGGCGAGGAGAATGATCTCGTCAAACATGGAAAAGAGGTTCGACGACGGCTGGTGGATCGTGGCCAGCACGCTGATCCCCTCGCTGCTGATCTTGCGCAGCAGCCGGACGATCTCAAAGGCGCCCTGGCTGTCGAGGCCAGAGGTGGGCTCGTCGAGGAAGAGGATCGAGTCCGGCTTGGCGGCGAGCTCGACGGCGATCGTGACGCGCTTGCGGTGCTCGATGCCCAGGCCGCCGATACCGGGCGCGCCGATGATGGCGTCGGCCAGCTCCTCGAGCTCGAGCAGGCGAAGCACCTCTTCGGCGTAGGCCAGCTTCTCGCTGCGCGGCACGTGGGCCGGCTGCCGCAGCAGCGCCGAGAACTGCAGGCACTCGCGCACCGTCGAGTAGGGTTCGTGGATGTCGCCCTGCATGACGAAGCCCGTGCGGCGGCCGAACGAGTTGAGCAGCGGTCGGCCGTCGAGCAGAAATGTGCCCTCGACAGTGCCGCTCGTCTTGCGCTGCGAGATCGTGTCCAGCAGCGTCGTCTTTCCGGCACCGCTCGCGCCCATGAGCGCCGACAGCTTGCCGGGCTGGACGTAGCCAGAGACATTGTCGAGCAGCTTGCGATCCTTGCCCACGACCTGGACGCTGTACGAGACGTTCTGGAACGTGAAGGGCTGTCCGGCCGAGGCGATCTTGGCCACGGCAGCCCTCTTGGCGGCATCGCGCTGCTTTTCGTCGCCCACGCCCCTGCTGCCGTCTACGGAGGCGGCCCGAGGCTGCGCCTTGGCGATGTCCTTTCCAGAGGCCTGGGCGGGCAGGTCGGCTGCGGCCGACTCTACGTCGGTCGCTTTGTCGCTGGCCTGGACCTGAACCCTCTTGAGGGCAGGAGAGCCCCGCTTGTAGATCTTGGTCGCCGCCGAGCCGCCGCCCTCGCGGATGGTGAGGTTGGATCCGAGGATGGTCATAAAGAAGAAGATGAAGTAGAACGCCCAGATGATGCCGACATTGCGCCAGATGTGACCCACGTCGAAGCCGTACTGCCTCTCGAGGTAGACGCGGCCGGGCACCGAGCTGGAGCCGACCTCTGCGCCGATGATCGAGCACGTCTGATACTGCGGATCGGTGTAGCCGGGCCCGCTGGGGACGAGGTCCGACTGCGAGCAGGTGAGGACGCGCGTCTTGAACTCGTTGCCAAGGAGCGCCTCGAGCGCCCACGACGTGACGCTGGTGCGCTGCATCCAGCGCGCCCAGCCGAGCATCGACGGCGCCGGCAGGCCGAAGCCGCTGACGGTCAGAGTGAAAGAGAGGGCGAGCGCGCTGTAGCGGATCGCCGTCGTCATGTTGGGCGACCAGGCAGCGATCATGCGGAACATCATGGCGATGGCGAGGTAGAAGGAAGCGACGATGAAGAAGGTCGTGAAGAACTGCGATGCGGCGGCCGAGAGGCCGAGCATGAAGTAGTAGACCGAGCAGAAGACGATCGAGTAGATGGCGTAGAGCGGCAGGTCGACCGAGACCTGGCCGAGCAGCTGGGCGACGGGCGTGTAGAAGCCCGCCTTGCGGTGCTTGACCAGGACGCTGCGGGTGGCAAAGGCGTTGGGGACCTCGGAGAAGCCCATGATGGTGAGGTAGAGGAGGATGAAAAAGAGGCCTCCGGCGACGCGGAACGATCCCGCCGCCGAGGCCGGCGGCTTGTACAGCACGGCGCCCGTAAGGACGGCGTTGAGGACGATGGAGCCGGCCTGCGTGATGATGACCGACGACGAATTGATGGTGAGCTGCACCTGGCGCCGGATGCACGCGGCAGTCTGCTCAAAGATGTTGGAGACGTAGGGGCTCGCGACCGACGTCAGGCGGTGCTTGGCCGCCCGGACGCTGCCATCGAGCAGCCGGGGCACCTCGCTCTTCTCGTTGCGTCGCCGGTAATCGTCGACCTCATCGACCACCTTCTGGAAGTAGACGCTCTTGCGGAAGGCCTCGGCCATCTCGGTGGCAGTGAGCGGCGCGGGCCCCACAAGATCCGGGCGGATGCGGCGCTCGGTGGCCGATGTGCAGCCGGTGAGGAAGTCTGGCGTCGTGGTGCGCGGGTCCTTGACGAACCACTGGGTGAAGAAGTGCTCAGCATCTGCGGCGCGGCCAGAGAAGGCCAGCTGGCCGTCGTAGAGGACGACGACGCGATCAAAGCAGTCGTACATGGCCTGCGAGGCCTGGTAGATGGACACGACGTTGGCCATGCCAGTGATGCGGGAGAGCTGGCGGAGGATGCGGATGTAGTGGTAGGCCACGGCCGAGTCGAGGCCGCGCGTCGAGTTGTCCCAGCAGGCGATGGCCGGGTTGGTCGAGAGGACCTCGGTGAGCGAGACGCGCTTGCGTTCGCCTCCGCTGACGCCGCGGACGACCTCGTTGCCGACAAAGGTGCCGGCGGTGTGGGGCATGCCAAAGGCGTCGAGCAGCTTGCGGACCTGGTCGTTGGCATACTCCCGCCGGCTGCTGTTGGAGGTGTCGGCAAGGTTGGCGGGCGCCTTGAGCATGTTGGCCATGCCGAGCGTGTCGCGGACGCTGAGCTCGGGCAGGTGGATGTCCTCTTCGCCGTTGAAGACAATCTGGCCGGCGTATCGCTTGGCCGCCTCGTCGGGGCCGATGTTGGAGAAGCGGAGATCGCCGGCGAGGGGCTTGGCAAAGGCGGCGGTGTCGTTGGAGAGGGCCTTGAGCAAGGTGGAGCAGCCGGAGCCCGGCCGGCCCAGGACAAGCATCATCTCGCCGGCGTCGCAGAGGCCGTAGACGTCCTTGATGATCCATGAAGTGGGACCGCTGTGGATGTTCGCGAGCTTGCGGACCCAGCTGATGGCGTCCCACATGCGCACCAAGCTGACGGGGAGGTCCTCGACCATGCGTGCCTGGCCGCCGAAGCCCTTGACGCCAAGGGCGTGGAAGGCGACTCCGACATGGCGCCAGCGAGGGTCCGAGGAGGTGGTGGGCAGGGGGATGTTGTCGGCGGCGAGGGGGAAGTCCTTGCTGTCGCGGCGCTCCTTGTCGTCGTCGTCGTCGTCGTCGAATTTGTGTTCCCTTTCCTTGTCGTCGGAGTGAAGGTTGTGCTGTGAGGATGAAGCCGACGAGGAGGACGAGGTCTGCGTCGGGCCGACGTGGTCAGGGTGCTCGGCGTGGTCGAGCTGGTGCTGCTGGTGGTGGCCGTCGCTGTCGAGGCTGGGCCGATCGGGCGTAGTGGCCCTGGTCGAGTCCTGGGGCATTGTTACTCTGACGGCCTCGGCGATGGCGGCAGGCAGGCGGGCAGGCGGGCAGAGAAGGGGGAGGCTTGGTGACAGGCGAAGACCCGACGAAGGGGGAGGGCGTGGCCCCTGCGTCGAAGGCGGCGATCCTACAAACGGTCGGTGGCAAAGGGCGTCGAGCTGCCAGGGGCGTGGCGGCCAGCGACGGCAAAGAAGAGAAACGCAAAGGACCAGGAGCGCTGGTGGCGGGCAGCAGGGGCGAGAGAAGAAGAAGAGGGAGGAGGAGGGGAGGCCATGGCGACGACCTTGCTCCCAAGGGCCGACCTACATATACCGCCCCCGGAGCTAAGCAAAGCATGGCGAGGCAAGAGCGAAGGCGTCGGCGGAGGCGTCGGCGAAAGCCGAAGCAGGCCATCAAACAAGCCAGCCAGCACGCAAGCAAAGGCAGGCAAGGCATGAAGTAAGGTGGCCCGGGGCGAGACCGAGAATTTTTTGGTGGCCGTCCAAAACAGCGGCGCACCGGCGATTCTTCCGGCAGCGACCCTCGATGGGCGGCAGCGTCGGCAGCGGCGGCGGCGGCGGCTTCTTCTTCGCTGCCTGCCTGCCTGCCTGCCTGCTCTTCTCTCTCTGCTTTTCTGTTTGCTTCTTGGCAGCAACACGCGGCGCGCGGAGAAGGCCGCAACTTGAAACCACCGCGACCTTCCCGTGCCGATTTCCACGCATCAGGCCGGCTCCATCGGTCCTCGCGGCCGAAGCCCTGCATCGAGGTGCTGAGCACAAAGCAAGATGGCAGACGGAGTGACACGTCGAGCATCCCGGTTGCTCCAACGACTGCGGGGAAAAGTACAGAAGGCAGGCATACTGGTACAGACAGACGGTACAGACCCGTGGTTGGGCGAGGCCAGCATGACACGGCAACGACCTAGAGGCCAGCATCGACCAGGGCGGGCAGCCAGACGCCGCCTGGGCTGGGTATAACGGTGGTGCGGCGCCCAAGCTGCGTGCGCCGGCAAGAGCGATGCGCTGTGCGACGTCAAAAGAACGAGTCGAGCCCGTGGACGTGGCCCTGGTTCTGGCCGTGGCCCCGCTGGTCGCCGTGCTGGCCATGGCTCGTCTGCGACGACAGCTCCGCAAACGAATGGGGCCACGGCGCGTGGTGGTCTGCCGTCGCATCATTGAGCCACGAGGCCATGTCGGCTTCGCTCGCAGAGGCGTGCGGAATGTTGAGCGACCCCTGCGCGGCAGCGGGCGTTTCGAGTTCCAGGTAGGCTCCCGCCCCGGACTCGTCGGCCGCTTCGGCATCGTCGCGCGCCGCTATCCCGTCATCGTCGTCGTCGTCGTCGTTGTCGCCATCGTTGCCATAGCCAGCGTGCTCCGGCTGCTGATCAGCGGGCCGATTCCGTGCCGCCGCCTTGGCCCTCGCAGAGTTCTGCCCCTGCCCCGTCCTCTCCATCTTGGCCGCACCGCCGCCGGGCAAGCGGCTCGACGGGACGCTTTCGTGCCGGGGGACAATGTCGATCAGGAAGTCGAACAGGTCGGACCTCCCGATTGCGCCGGCGATGTCGGATCGCTGGATGGTCCTCCGCTTGTGCTCCTCGGCGATCAGGAAGGCTCTGCAGGTGAGGTCAGAGATGAAGACTGGCAGGAGAGGGGGTTGCAGAGTTATGCGGCGTCAGTCAAAAGGAGGCGACCGGAGAGCGACAGCCACTTCAGTTCCACAGGCAGAGCAAGACGGCTCAACCGCTCCACTCACTCTCGCAGGCTCGAGCAAAGAGAATGGGCGCCTCTGCCGAGATCATCTGTCAAGAGAGGAGATACACGGGGCGAGCGATGCGTCGTGGCAGCGAGCGTCAGCATCGACCGGGCCGTCTTCCGAGCCGCACGGTACAGGGCAGACTCACCTTTACCTCGTCGTCACTCTTCATGACCTTTTTGATGCGGGCGAGGGGCAGCTGACCGCCGGTGGGGGTACCGCTCTTGAAGTCGACGAGGCCGCCCTCGCCATCGCCGCCCTGTTCGACGAGGTCCATCTGGTACCTCCAAAACGACTCCTGGAAGTCATCGAGGTCCTGAGAAGCGTGCACCAGGGGCCCGCCCGGTGTGATTGTGGTGGAGCGGCTGGACGAGGCGTGGGCAGATGACGAGGGGGACCCGTGGTTGGAGGCGAGCGACGAGGCGCGCGATCGCTTCTTTGACATTGCAAGTTCGGGGCGGCGTTTGTCGAACCGGCGGTGGTTGAGATCCCGGGTCCGCGTGAGATGCTGTAGCTGTAGCTGTAGCTGTAGCTGTCAGAAGGGTGCAGGGCCAAGAGCGACGATGGGATGCGGTGGATGGCGTCAGGGTGTGTGCATCGAGGAGAGGTTCGCTGGTGGTGGAGGCAGCTCCCAAATTTTTCCCTTTGGGTCCCGGCCGGCCCGCGGCACCCCACCGACCACGCGAGCAAGGCCAGAGGGCCGGGGCAGGCAGCAGGTGGTCGTGCGGCGGACCGGGAGACGGGCAGCCCAACCAAGGCCACCTGGATTTTTGCATTTCGGGTCCGCACTCTTGGCCTATTGCTGGGCTGGGCACGCTAGACCATGGCAGACAAGGCAGGGCGCGACAGGGCGAGGCGAGGCGAGGCAAGGCGAGGCCTGGCGGTGGTCACAGGATGCCGCCGTGGGCCTGGCCTGGCCTGGCCTGGCCTAGCCTGGCTGTCCGGACTCCGCGCCCCCCTCCTCTCCACGCTGCCTCTCTGTCTCCGAGTCTCGACGCCCGTCAAACTGTGGTTCGTGGTCACTCGGCGCGCTCGACGCACCAGCATTAAGATTCTCTCCATCCAGCCACCCAACCAACCAAGGTCCATCGCCCAAGGTCTCCGGCCATCTGGCACCCCCCTCTCGCCGCTCCTTGATCCACAGCGGCATCCGGCTTAGCCCCAGCGCGGCTGATCGGATCCACAGCCTAGTCACCTCTGCCTCGCTCTCCTGCCGCTCAACTCTCGATCTGGTCACCTCGTCTCGACTGCTGTACCACCACCACCACCACCACCACCACCACCACAACCACCACGACCACAACCACAACCACAACTACCCACAGGATACCCTGTTTGGCCAGCTTGCTTGCCCTCGACAGCCGCCTTTTCTGCGCAACCTCGTACCGGCCGCTTCTTCGCATTCACCCGGCATTCTCGTCTTTCGATCCGTGCAGCGCCCGCCCTCTGGCTGCTCTCCGGCGACTCGCTCACCTCCTGCGTCTTGCATCTTGCATCCACCCCTGCCTCGGCGACTCTGCTCTCGATCGCTCAGCCTACGAGCGGCACCCTCTTGCTTTCGAGCTCGCGGCCCGCATCGTCGCGGTGGTCGTGTGTGCCCGTCATGACGTCCGGAGGCTCCTCGTCGTCCTGTAGGTCAACTCAGTGCAGCCATGCTCTGGCATCTTTCCTCGGCCAGCGCCCCGGCTAACGTCCCGGTCTTTGGACTGTCGTCTCCCTCACGCCCCGCCTCCCTGCAGCACCCAACCTGGCACAGCTTGCCTCTTCGTCCAGGTTGACCAGCAACGGCCACACCGGCAGCAGCTCCACGCCAGATCGCAGATCCGCAGACGTCGTCATGCTGGCCAAGCCAGCCCAGTCGCCTGCCCTAACACGCGTAAGCTCCAACCCGCTTTCGCAGTCCTCGGACGAGTCGAAGCTCGTATCTCCCGCCGTCGCCGACCCATCTTCGCCAAGCGAAGACCCTTCGGCCATCCTCACGCTCGCACCGCCAAAGCCAGGGCCTGCCGACACGTTGTATCCAAGCCCTTCCGGCGGGTTTGTGCCTTCGCCAGAAGAAGGCCAGGACTGGCGGCTGAAGCCACCTCCGGCGCGCAAGGAGTGGGGCGAGACTCCAAGGGACCGCTTCGAGGCCAGCAAGCGCCTCTCGCCCACGGCCAGCCGTCCGGGATCGCTCGACCTGCAGGGCGCTGCTGGCGCCGTCCCGCCGTCGCCTTCACGCTCGGATCGAGACCAGCGTCCGGGATCGCTGTCGTCGCAGTCGGCCGGCGGCGGCGCGGGGTCTCGGCTGAGCCCGACTGCGCCGACGCGTCCACCTTCGATCCCGCCGTCGCAGGAGACGGCGTCGCTGATCGCGGATGCCTCGTCGGCTTCGCTCTCTCGGCGGAGCTCGCAGGCGTCGCAGTACGCCGGATCGCCACGAATGCGCCCGCTGTCGAGCGCGTCGAGCCTGTCGCGGCGGGGGACAGCGGCATCGTCCAAGGACGCCTCACCTGCGAGCCCGAGCGCAAGGAAACGGCGCAGCACGGCCTCTGCGCACTCACGCCTCTCGGAGCGGGCCGGCTCGACGACGAGCATCTGCACGGCGCAGCAGGGCGGCGGCGACAAGGCCGGCTGGGCGCCCATTGTCGTGCGCGACTTTGCGTTTGACCCGGCGGACCCGAGGTTCGCCGGGCAGCGCGAGGCCGGGCTGGGTCAGGACGACGACGAGGCCGGGTCGCGCCAATTCGACGAGGGCGAGGGCGAGGAAGGGGGCTGGGGCGACTTGGAAGGGTACGAGGACGAGGACGAGGACGAGTTTGTGGGCGACGAGGGCGACCAGGCGCACGTTGCCGAGGGCGTGTACCGGGTGGTGTACGAGTTTGTCTCGGAGAGCGAGCACGAGCTGAGCGTCGAGGCGGGCGAGACGGTGCGGGTGGTGGGCGCGCTCGAGGGCGGATGGGCGATTGTGACCAAGGAGTCGGACCAGGAGGTCAAAGGGATAGTGCCGGCCACGTATCTCGAGTGGATGTCGGACGAATGACGGCAAGGGAGCGCGAGGGTTGGGGCCGACGTGGTCGTCGCCGTCGCCATTGCCACCACCACCATCGCCATCACCATCGCTGCCACTGCCACTGCCACTGCCACTGCCACTGCCACTGCCACCCTGGCCTCCACCTCGGCCAGCGGTGTGCTGCCTTGCTGTTGTTGTATTCTACGTCGAGAGGGCTGTTGGGGTGTAACGGGAGCCAAAAGTGCGTCGCTGGCGCCGCCGACCGAGGAAGGATTGATGTCGCAGAGTCTGATTCTGGGTGCCGCTGATGGATTCATCCGTCGCCGACGAAGGCGGAGCGAGAAAAGGGGGACGGGGGCCAGGGCCAGGGCCAGGGTCAGGGTCAGGGTCAGGGTCAGGGTCAGGGTCAGGGCCACAGGGCCAGTGTTGTGGAGGCTGGCGCCGTCTGGCTGGCCGGCTGGCCGGCCTTATCCGTAGGGCTGCGTGCACGCACCACGCGCTTCTTTTGGCCTCTGACCTGAAGCACCCTCCCTCCCCCCCTCCTCTCCCTCTCTCCCTCTCTCCCTCTCTCCCTCTCTCCCTCTCTTCCGAGCCTTCTTCCGACTACCGCCACCATCCATCAACCGGCTTTTCTGAGCGCCTCAGCTTCCTACCGCTTCGAACATGGTCTACTCGGTCGCCATCTTGACCGGTGAGCGACACGTTGATTAACCTCATCCAGTCCTGGACCGGCCCGTACTGACTGCACATTCACCTGCGCCCCTCGCATCGCCCCTTTGCAGTCTCTGATACGGCCGCATCACAGCCGCAAACGGACCGATCTGGCCCCATCCTCGTCGACGCCTTCGGCTCGCACGCCTCAGGCGATCTCGCCGTCAAGCACACCGCCATCGTGGCCGACGACGAGGAGCTCATCCGCCAGACCGTACAGCAGTGGATCGACCACGACACTGTCCACCTCGTCGTCACCACGGGCGGAACGGGCTTCGGCCTGCGAGACCGCACCCCCGAAGCCCTCGCACCCCTCATATCCCGACCGACGCCTGCCCTCACCCACGCCATCACCGCCCACTCGCTGCAAAAGACACCCCTCGCCGCCCTCTCGCGCTCCGTGACCGGCATACGCAGGTCGTCCAACCAGGCTACCGACCACGAGAGCCTCATCGTGGTTCTGCCCGGTAGCCCCAAGGCGGTCATGGAATGCCTCGAGGTGCTGCTGGGCTGCCAGGAACAGGGAAAAGAGAGACAGGGCGTGCTCCTACACGCCCTCGAGCTCCTCTCGGGCCACTCGGGCCAGAAGCAGCACCAGCAGATGCAGGGCGCCATGTCCAGGGACGCCACAGCCTCGATAGCCGTATCGACTGGCACCGACACGGGCCACGCCAGATCGCACCACCACCATCATCATCTTCACCGCCACGGTCACCATCACGGCCACGACCATGGCCACGACCACGTCCGCAGCAAAGGCCTGCACAGCCACTCGATGCCCGTCCCTCGAACCAAACCCGAGGATCACCTGGGCCCCTTCCCGTTCAAGACCCAGGACCCGTCCTCGGGACCTTCGCTGCGCCATCGTCAGTCGCCTTACCCGATCCTTCCACTCGACGAGGCGCTCCGACTCATCGCCGACAACACGCCCCATCCCGCCGACCTGTCCGGAGCGCGGACGGCCACCCGCGCCGTCAGCGTCGAGCTGATCGGATCTGTGCTAGCCGAGGACATTACAGCGCCTCGCGATCTGCCGCCGGGACCGACGACCAACGTCGATGGCTACGCTGTGCGGGCCGCGAGCACGCCCGCCGGAGACTACCGGGTGGTGACGCTCCGCACCCTGACGGCGCGCGACGACGGCGCTCTGCTGCCCGGAGAGATTTTCCGCATCAACACGGGACAGGGTCTGCCGGCGGGCACGGACGCCGTCGTCATGGTCGAGGACACTGAGCTGCTCGACGTCTACCCGGACGACGACGAGGCGATGAAGGGCGAGGAGAAGCTGGTGCGCGTCCTCGCGCAGGTCGAGTCCGGCGAGAATGTGCGGCAGAAGGCGAGCGACGTGAAGCAGGGCGAAGTGGTGCTGCGCAAGGGTACGACGCTGAGCGCACTGGGCGGCGAGATCGGCACGCTGGCGTTCCTGGGGCGGTCCGAGGTGAGTCGGCGAAGGCGCGCACGGGACAGGTCGACGCGCGATGCTGACTGGACGAGCGCGGGCTTTTGTGTCGGACGGCGGGCGACTAGGTGCGCGTGTTTGCCAAGCCGCGCGTGGCCATCCTGAGCACGGGCAACGAGCTGGCCGACGTGGGTCAGGTGCCGCTGGACGCTGGCAAGGCGGGCGCGCAGCAAGAGTCGTGGGGCTTCACCGTGTTTGACGCCAATCGGCCGGGCCTCAAGGCCGCGGTCACGGGCATGGGCTTCGAATGTGTCGACCTCGGCATCGTGGGCGACGAGTGAGTCCAGGCTCCTTTCCTCCCCGCGCCGCTGCACCGCGTTTCGTCGACGGTGACGATCTGACCACACGTCGCCTCTCTCGCCTGCACACACATACACACTCTCTCTTTTCCTGCGACCGTGGCCATCTTGCAGCGTTGGCGAAACGCTCTCGGCGCTCCGACGGGGACTGGAGAGCGCCGACGTGGTCATCACGACGGGCGGTACGTCGATGGGGGAGAGCGACCTGCTCAAGCCGCTGATTGAGCGACACCTCGGCGGGCAGATCCACTTTGGCCGCGTGGCCATGAAGCCGGGCAAGGTGAGAGAGGGTTTGTCCTTCGCGACCCGCGAGCCGTACGTTGCCTTGCCCTACTCACCAGGTGATGCGGCCCCCCGTCCTGCCCTTCCTCGCGAGTGGCACAGCCAACGACATTCGCCACGATCCCCCCCGTCCCCACACCGAACGACGAAACGACGAGGGGGCAGGGAGTATCGAAACAGATTTTCGCACTACCCGGCAACCCGGCATCGGCACTGGTGTGCTTCTACGTCTTTGTCGTACCGTCGCTGCGCAAACTGTGCGGATACCCTCCATCACCTTCCTCCTCGGTCCCCTCATCGTCGTCGTCGGTGGCGGGAAACAAGGAAGAGGTAGCCAACGGATGGAATCTTCCCCGGATCCAAGTCAAAACAACGAGCGAGATGAAGTTGGATCCGCGGCCCGAATTCCATCGGTGTACCGTCTCGGTGCGGGCGGATGGAGAGGTCCTGGCGTCCAGTACGGGAAGTCAACGCAGCTCGTAAGTCCTCTTGCCCTTTTCCTCCCCCCCTTCCTCTCCCGTTGCCCCCGCTGCCCATCGGTCCCGTTTTTGGAGGGTGGGATCGCTGACGAACCGCATCGCCGCTATGGGCGATAGCGGGATGCATTCAATGGCTACCGCCAATGCGCTCGTCTGTCTTCCTCCCCTCCTCCCACACGGTCCGAGACGCATCGAAAGGGGCCAAAAGGTTCAGGCTATCCTCCTCGGTCCCCTCGTCTAGCCCCGCTCCCGCCCCCATTTATCCATCCGCGTAAACCTAGTCACAAGGTCAGTCCCACCGCAAGTCCCGCCATCGACAAGGCAACGGCAACACAATGCAGTGGCACTCGCAGCGTCCAACGAGGAAAACGTCACCCACGACCCACGACTGGATGGATGGGTATCGGATTTCGATAGGCCTATGCGAAAGGGGGAAGCTACCATTACATTCAGACGACAATGAGGGAAAAGGGAGGAAAGGAGAGCGGGTGAAATGGGGCACGGCATCAACGGCCGTGGACGAAGCGCATCGCCGCGTCGTCGGCGCCGCTCATCGACACGCCGGGCATCCAGTCTTTGGAGCCTTGGCTGCTCGACGGCATGCTCCCGCCCACGGTGCTCAGCGTCGAGCGGCTCGACATGGTGCGTTCCAGGCCCCGTCGTACGGTCGTCGACAACGACGGCGACGACGTCGGCGATGACGACAGTGGCTGCAGCGGCGGCGGCAGTGGCGACGGCGGTCGTGGCGGACCCGTGATGGTGACGTCGCCCTCTCGGTCGTCCGACGACGTCGGATCGTCGCTGCGCGCCTCAAGGACAGCGGCGCGCTCGGCAATCAGCCTCGCCTCGAGCGAAAATGGCAGCGTCTCAGAGTCGTTGGTCGCCTGCGAGATCCTCGGTGGCCCGTCGGCGTTGCCGCCCTCGTAGTCCGACGACCAGGCCAGGGGCTGCGTCGCATCGTCGTCGTCCTCGTCAACATCGACACGGTCCTCGTCGCGGCGCTGCTGCCGAGACGCTCCATGCTGTTGTGCGTGGCCGCCGCCGCCGCCGCCGCCGCCGCTCGCTTCGTCTGCCGCCGCCCCCAGCAGCTCTTCCGTCGGTCCGTCGTCCGCCTCCCGCTCGCATCTTTCGTCTTCGTCGTCCGACAGCTCATCCCGCAGGTCGAAGCTGAGCGGCGCCTTTGCCTCAGCAGCCGTCACTGGCGCCGATGCAGACGGTCTCTTCGTCGCGCCAGAACACGGCTGACGCGAGAAGCCGAACCGCGCCAGGTCGCTCTGGCCGTCGAGCCTCTTGCTGGCATCGTCGGCAGAGAGCGAGACGGCGTGCTCGCCTGCTCGCGCTGCTTCCTCGGCCGCCTCGTCTTTCCGGGCTCGGTGCAGCGCGGCGAGGATCGCACTGAAGCGGTCGGTGCCGCCGGGCGAAGGCGAGTTGAGCACGGCGCGGCGTCCGTCCTCGTTGGATCGACCTTGCCCGTGTTCGGGCCCCGCTGGCTCGCGCCTCGGAGAGAACCGAGGCGGCGACCAGTGCGACAGCATCGCGGGGAGTGACTCGTGCGTCAAGCCAGCAACGCCGCTGCGCCGTCGGAAGCCGCGCACGCGGTGCAGGTCGCACGTTTGCAGCCTCCTCCGCTCCTGATCGCGAGCGTCGTCGTCGGACGTCGCCGCGCTGCCGAGATCGTTCCTCTGGTGCAATCCTGGCCCGTGGTCGTCGGCTTGCGTCTCGCCGCCGCCCAGCGCGGACCGCACTTGGCTTGCCCGCAGCCTGACCGCTTGCTCGTTGAGCGCCCGCGCGAGCCGCAGATCCGCCTGCTCACTTGCATTGCCCTCGTCGTCGCTGTCCGTCTCCCACGCCAGCGGCTGCGTCTCATCGTCGTTGTCGGCAGCACGCGAGGCTGGTTCGGCATCTGTCGCCTGATGTTGACCGGCCAGGTCTGTAATCGCGTCGTTGTTCTGCCTTTGCGGTGGACTGGGCGGCTGGGACCGTCCGCCGGACCGCGTCACCTGCGGCGATTGTCTGGCGCTGCTCTTGCCCGTCGAGAGCGCCGCCTTCCGGGGCGGAAGCCATCGCTGGGGCGTCTTGAGGAGTTGCCGCCGTAGAACGTCCTCGTCCGGGTCACGATAAGTCTCGTCCTGGGGACCGTGGCGAGGATCAGGAGTGTCGGAGCTGCTTGAGAACGCAAGAGCAGACTCAGAGATGCCGCCATCCCGCCCGCTCTCTGCCGTGACCTCCTGATGAGGTGTGGTGGAGGTGGTAGGGCAGACAGCGCTGTCTGGGCGTCCGGAGCTCGTGGACTGCTCCTCGGAGCTGGGAATGGTAAGCGGGCTTGACCCGCCGAAGATGGCGCGCAGTTCGGACGGCGGCGGCATGAGGGGCTCTCGGGACCGGCTGGATGCTGAATCTTGGCTCGGCGTGGGTTCCGAGCGCACGTTGGGTCGGCGCAGTCCCTTGGGCATCGACGCTTGGGCCGACTCGAGCTGCGCAGGCATGGGCATGGTCCGGCCACCTTCAGCCCGTACTGTCGCGGGCCCAAGGTCGGGTGCAGAGTGCGTTCGGGCGGCGCCATCTTTGAACTGCGTCTCTAGGGCGTACACCCTGCGATTGGTTCGAGGCGATCGAAGGACCGTCTGCAGCCGATCGACGGGGCGATGTCGCTCCAGGGGACCGCGGAGCGGCACAAGGGCTGGGCCAGACACGTTGGCGCCCGCTGCGTCGAGGTTGTCGTGGCCGTCGGCGTCGGCGTCGCCTTCGGGAAGCACCACGCACGACATGCCCATCGTCTCGGTTGCGTGCGTGTGCTTCCCTGCCTCTGCTGCTGCGATGCCGCGACCTGCTGAGTCGGACCGCAGAGGCTGGCGCGACGGCCCGGCCACCGCTGCCATGCCATCGTCCAGAGGCTCGTCCTCGTACTCTCCGCCTTCCGCGCCGATCGGCTGGGTCTCGTCCATATCCTCGTGCCCTTCGACTGCCTCTCCGCTAGCCGCAGGTCCGGCCGCTTCCGGCACGCGTTTCAAGTCGGGGTCGGGTTCATCGACTTCCATCCTGCGATGAGCTTGTGCGAGCCTTGCGGCTGCCAGCCTGCGCTCGTCTTCTTGTATCTGAGTCTCGCGGATGCCCGCCCTGCGCTTGAGTTGCGCCATCAGCGGTCTTGACCTCTCCTGCCACGGGAACGGCTTGAAGTTGGAGAGCGGTTCATGCATGAAGGGCGTCTCTTGGGCGTCCTCGGGCCGCGCTGGGCGAGGCTCGGTGGTGTGCGCTCGTGGCGCGACAGCCCGCCTCGGCCTGGAGGGAGGCGGAGGATGGCTGCGTGGCGCCTCTATCTGGCGATGCAGGGGCGAGGTGCGCCTCGGTGCGGGCGGCGCAGGAGCATCGCGCCCGGGCGATATCTGAGCGCGCTCGGAAGTAGAGGGACGCGAGGGAGAGGTGTCGGGCGAAGCCATGGCGCGACGGGCGGCGAAGCTCGCGTCGGAGGCGGATGGCCGTACGGATCTGGGTATGCTGCCAAACCTGCCCGACTTGAGCATCTTCTGGGCTCTCTGAAACACCTCTTGGTCGTCGTCGGCGTCCAAGAGTGGTTGCGCCGGTGGGGGCTGTGGGCGTTGGCATGTTGCCGAGGCAGGCTGATGGCGAGGTGCCGCAAGGTTTTCGTTGCGCGTCGAGGATGCGACGGGGGTGGTCGGGGACGTGGCGGACTGCGGGGCGAGGCGTGGCTGCTTTTGTAGGAATGCGCTGAGGGTGGTCTGCATGGTCTTGTCGCCGGTGCTGGCCGTCGGCTTGAGCCTCTTTGGCTTTGCCGCCGAGTCGGACCAGGACGGGGCGGAACGCTTTGCCGGTGTTGGAGAGGGAGCGGGCTGGTAGTTGTCTGGGCGCTCCTGGAGGGCGAGGCGCCTTGCTGGCGAGGGGCGCGGGCTGTCAGAGTTGATAAGCCTTGCGTTGGGGTGGTTCTCCTTTTGGGTGTGGCGGGTGGCCGAGAGGACCCTCTTTGCGGGCGAGCGTCGGTGCGAGGTGGCGGGATGGGCGGGGGCAGGGGCAGGGCTGTCGGATGCCCTGATCCAGCCGGTAGGCTGGAGGCGGTTGGCGGCCATTGCGCGTCGGCGGGAGTGGTGCGGGGTGCGGGATGCGGGGTGCGAGGAGCTGGGCGGTTGCTATGTTTTGGGCATGTCTTTGCGAGGCTGAAGTGATGGGGTCGAGCGTAGTTGCTCGAGTGCAGGTGTGCTGTCTGTGGGTGGCGGCGAGGGGATGCGTTGGTGGTGGTGGTGGGTGGTGGTGGTCAGGCGTGCGTGGGTGCCATGCATCATGTCACCTCGCCTCTTGGTCTGGTGCCCACCAAAGCCAGCTGGCCGCCATGGCCCTGCCTCTGTCTGCCTTTGTCGTTTGGCGGGAGGCGGCCTCTGTTCGAAAAAAAAGGTGGCAGCCCAAAGGTGGAGGCTGGCTTCGTGAGCCAGGCCAGGCAGGCCCAAACGACGCGAGCGGCCCATCGCGACGCGAGGCGGGCCTGCCTGCCTGGCCTCAGCAAGCATCCTATCGGGGGGGGGGCCTCTGGCATGGCATGGCCTCGCCTCACGTACGCTTTGCCTTGGCTCAGCTTGCTGGCCATTGGCAACGGGCACAAGAGATGGCGACACAATCGTCGAGCATGGCCAAGCGCGACCAGGATCGAGGCGCACCCAGGCTGGCGCTCCTCTGCACCCAGCAGACCGTCCTCTACGATGCCATTAGACAGCCCAACGAGCCAGGGCCGAGGACCATCCCTGAGCCAACATCTCGACGACGACGACGACGACGACGACGGCCTGACAGGAAGCAGGAGTCGAGCATGCCGGGTCGACGACGGTCGATGGGCAGCGCGGGCTGGCTGGGTGCTGCTTGACCTTGCTCGGTGGCTTTGACCGCGTGGGGGCATTCGGCGCGGGGCTGTGCTGGGTTGGCTGGCCTTGGCCTAACCTGGCCTGGCCTGGCCTGCCGGGTGCATGGGCCTCCGCGACCCTGAAATTTTCCGTGCGGCTTGGCTGCTTGGCTGACCCGCGCTGCGTGGCCTGGAAGCCTGCCTGCCTGCCTGCCTTTGGCCGGCTTTGGCCCTGGTGCCTGCTGCTGCTGTCATGGCCGAGGGCGGGAAGCACTTGGCAGGCCAGGCCAGGCCACGCCAGGCCACGCTTCCTCGGCGAGCTCGACAGCCAAGGCCGACGCAGCGACCGACCGAGCTGCCTTGGACCCCTCGTCCCCTCGTCAGTCGGGCCAACCAACACCTTCCACGGCCGTCACCCGCGGCACTGCTACCACCACGCCGTCGCCCTTCAAAACCACCATCTCTGCCTCGTTTCACTCCCATCTCCTTCGCTCCTTGCCACCAACCCCCACAAGCTACCACCTCACAACCAGCACGCCTCGAAACCTCGCCCGCAGACCCACCTTGGACCAGCACAACCGCAACCACCGCGCCGGATCCATCATGGCCTCGCTCGGCCACACAGAGGCCAGCGTCAGGTCAAGGGCGCACCAACAGCACCACCACCAACAACAAGATGGCACAGACCTTCCTTATCCTCCCGCAGACCGCTCCTCGTCCCTCTACGCCCCATCTCCTCCCTCGGCTGGCTCCGAGTTCGACAAGGGAAAGGCCGCCCGGCTCAACGCCAATCAGTCCATCTCCGGCAGCACCGGCCTCGGTCTCGGCATCGGCGCACAGCCCGGCTCAGGTGCAACCGTACGCTCCATCGCCAGTGCAGAGTACCGCATCATCGCCGCCCTCGTCGTCGTCGC
Organism: Pseudozyma flocculosa PF-1; assembly: GCF_000417875.1. Classification (NCBI taxonomy): domain Eukaryota; kingdom Fungi; phylum Basidiomycota; class Ustilaginomycetes; order Ustilaginales; family Ustilaginaceae; genus Pseudozyma; species Pseudozyma flocculosa. Next base: position 54,387 of record NW_006920898.1, read on the forward strand.
CCTCGCCGTACGCCTGCACAAGCTCGCACAGCCCTCGAGCGTCGTCTTTGACGAGGTCCACTTTGGCGGGTTCGCCTCCAAGTACATAAAGGGCCGCTTCTTCATGGACGTACACCCGCCCCTCGCAAAGCTCCTCATCACCCTCGCCGCATGGCTCGGCGGCTTCAACGGCCGCTTCGACTTCAAGGACATCGGAAAAGAGTACCTCGTCGGCCCAGACACGCCCGTCCCCTACGTCGCCATGCGCGCCATCAACGCCCTCCTCGGCGTCGCCACCGTCCCCATCGCCTACCTCACCCTCCGCGGCCTCTCGCTCCGCGCCAGCACCGCCATGCTCGGCGCCATCCTCATCCTCTTTGACAACGCCCTCACCATCCAGAGCCGCCTCATCCTCCTCGACTCGGTCCTCGTCTTCTTCACCGCCCTCACCGTCCTCTTCTGGGTCACGTTCTGCAACGAGGAGAAGCGCGCCCCCTTTAGCCGCCGCTGGTGGGCCTGGCTCAGCCTCACCGGCCTCAGCCTCGGCGCCGTCGCCAGCTCAAAGTGGGTCGGCCTCTTTACCATTGCCACCATCGGCGTCAGCGTCATTGTCCAGCTCTGGGAGCACCTCGGCGACACCCGCCAGCCCGTCAAGGCCGTCGCACGCCACTTTTTCGCGCGCGCCGTCTGCCTCATCGGCCTGCCCGTCCTCGTCTACCTCTTCACCTTCTCCATCCACCTCACCCTCCTCCACCGCAGCGGCGACGGCGACGGCTTCATGAGCTCCGTCTTCCAGCACACCCTCCACGGCCACGGCATGCACAACACCTACGCCGACGTCGCCCTCGGCTCCACCGTCAGCATCCGCCACCTCCACACCCAGGGCGGCTACCTCCACTCGCACCCCTCGGTCTACCCCGCCGGCAGCGGCCAGCAGCAGATCACCCTCTACCCGCACCGCGACGAAAACAACGAGTGGCTCATCGTCAAGGCGCCCGGCCCCGAGGACCCGGCGCCCGAGGTCGACGACAAGGGCCACCCGCTGCGGCCCACGGACGAGGTGACGCGCCACCACGTCGAGCCCATCGAGTTCCTCAAGCACGGCATGGAGATCCGCCTGCTCCACCGCATGACCGACAAGCGCCTTCACAGCCACGACAACCACCGCCCACCCGTCACCGAAAGCGACTACCAGAACGAAGCCACGGGCTATGGCTTCGAGGGCTTTGGCGGTGACGCCAACGACAACTTCCACGTCGAGATCTTTGAGGGCACCAAGGGCGACCGCGCCTCGTCGTCGCGCGTCCGCTCGCTGCGCACCCACTTCCGGCTGCGCCACACGCTGACGGGCTGCTACCTCTTCTCGCACAAGGTGGTGCTACCCGACTGGGGCTTCGGCCAGCAGGAGGTGACGTGCAACAAGAACCCCACCATGCCCAACTCGCTGTGGTACGTCGAGACCAACACCCACCCGCTGCTCGCCGAGGCCCACGAGTCGGGCGCGTCGCCGGCGCCCGAGATGGTCAACTACCTGCGCCCCTCGTTCCTCGAGCGCTTCTGGGAGCTGCAAAAGGTCATGTGGGAGACCAACGCCGGCCTGACGGAGCGCCACGTCTACGACTCGCGCCCGCAGTCGTGGCCGCTGCTGCGCCGCGGCATCAACTTCTGGACAAAGGACCACCGCCAGATCTACCTCGTCGGCAACCCGCTCGTGTGGTGGGCGTCGACGGCGTCGATCCTGGCCTACCTGGCGGTGCGCGCGCTGCTGATGCTGCGCGCCAAGCGCGGCCACCGCGACCTGAGCGACAGCAAGGTGTCGTTCTACGACCAGACGGCAGGCTTCCTCACGCTCGGCTGGGCGCTCCACTTCCTGCCCTTTTTCCTCATGCACCGCCAGCTCTTCCTCCACCACTACCTGCCCGCCCTCTACTTTGCCATCCTGCTCTCGGCGGTGCTCTTTGACTTTGCCACGTCGACGCTGCGCCCGCGCTTCCGGCTGGTGGCCATGGCCGTCGTCGTCGTCGTCGTGCTGGGCGGCTTCCTCAAGTTCACGCCCATCACCTACGGCGGCGAGTGGACGAGCCAGGCGTGCGAGGATGCGCGGTGGCTCAAAGGTTGGGACTTCAACTGCCGCGACTACCCGACCGACCTGGCCAAGTTCAAAGACTACCCGCCGGCCATCAAGAGCGAGGCGGTGCAGCACCACGGCTCCGCCGCGTCGCGCACGTCGACGAGCGCGGCGGCGATGCAGGGCGTCGGGCAGGCCGAGGCGGGTCGACACGCGTTCGAGGTGGCACCGGCGCAGGCGCACCAGTCGGGACACGGCATCGCCGGCGGCGGCGTGGGCGACATCGTGGCCGAGAAGCTGCAGGGGTTGAAGCAGGAGCTGGTGGACGAGTACCAGCTGGTCAAGGAAAAGGTCATGGGCGGCGGCGGCCATCACGAGCATCCCGCTGATGCTGCTGCCGCTGCTGCCGCTGCTGCCAGTGGGGGCGTTGGCGGGGAGCAAGTGGGCAAGATGGAAGGAATGGACCAGGACAAGGTGCAAGACGTGCTTCTACACGGTACAGCCGCTGTGGTGGGTGGGAGCGATGCTTCCACGACAGCGGCGGGCGAGGGGGGCAAGGAGGGGGAGGGAGTGGCGCGACCGAGCGACGTGGCGAGAGTGGACGCGCATGCCGTCCAAGAGGCCCACGAAGCCGCCCAGGTCGTAGAGGCCGACCGTGCCGAGTCGCCAAGAGACGATTGAGGGCCCCGTCCTGGCCTTCCTTCTCCCCCCTTTGTTCTCTCGGATCGAGGAGTCGGTTTGTCCGAATTGGATTCGCAAGGCGGACGAGGGAGGGGAGGGGAGGGGGGGGTCCATCGCGAGGCCGGATCGGGTCGGGTCGGGTCGGGTCGGGTCGGGTCGGGTTGGACTGTCCAGGAGGGGGTACGAAGGCAAGGGGGAAGGGGGAGGGGGGACAAGGTATGGACAAGGATGGATGGATGGATGGATCGAAGACCGACTTGGCCGTACGCGCCCTCTCTCTCTCTCTCTCTCTTTTTACACACACACACGCTCTCTCTCTCAATCTCTGTCTCCGACCCCTTGCCAGTCCCACCTCGCCCTCTCACACACACACACACTCTCTCTCTCTGCCACAAACGTGACACACTGCACACCCTCGTTTCCAGACCAGTCGCCCCATTCGATTTACGGACACGAAGCGCTCGCCTACCCACGCGGGCCTACTGCAGCCGGTTGACGGTATCGGCCTCGGCGAGGAGCTTCTTGAGCTTCCGCACGAGCTTCTGGCGCTCGCCGCCGCCGGGGGCGTGGTCGTCGCTCATCTCCCTCACGCACAGCTCGACGTCCTCGGCGCCCGGCCCCTCTGAGCCATCGATGCCGACGCCGCCGCGGGCCTCGACGTCGTCCCGGACCCTCTGCACGGCCGGGTGCCGGTTGAGGCCCTGCATGACGGCCCACTCCCAGTGGTGGATCGCGTGCATGGCCGACGCGCGCGATGCGCAGTGCGTGCCGACGTAGAAGCGCTTGGCGCGCCGGTTCTTGTCGTCGACGTCCGACTCGGCGAGGTTCTCGCCGTCGGCGCTGCGGTCCGACTCCGACGAGCTGTCGTCGTCGCTCCGCGGCTCGCGCTTGCCGAGCGTCTCCTGGTCGTACCGCCGGCCCTCGAACCGCACGAGGTGCGAGCAAGCTTGGTTGCGGCGGTGGCAGGCGCCGCAGCCGCGCTTGGCCAGGCCGCCAATCTTGCGGATCTCGTCGTCAAAGACGAGCTTGATCGTCACCTTGGGGTACTCGCGCAGGTACCACGAAAACTGGCGGCGCATGGCCGACGACGTCAGCGCCTCTTCGGCCGAGCGCATCTTGTTCCGGAGCTGGCCGCGGCCTCGCTCGAGTCGCTCGCGGTCCTCGGCCGAGACGTTGCCAAACGGGATGAGCATCCGGACCACGGCCCACTCGATCCACAGGCCGCAGAGGTCCTCGAACTCGAGGCGCGCGTGCCCGAGTCCGAACGCCGCAAGGACGCCGCCGCCGCCGCTGCCGAGGCCGCCGGCCAGGTGGAGGCGCCGCCGCAAGCCTGATGCCTTGGCCGCGTCCGCCTTGCTGGTGCGGATCTTTTTGCCGTCCTCGGTCTCGACGAGGTCGTCGCCGACGATAAAGTCTTCTGGGTCCGAGCTGGCGCCGTTGTCGCTGCTGGCATCTTCAATTTCGCTGCTCCACTCGGACGGCGTCGAGGATTGGTCGTCGACGGCGTCGTTGATGCGCGGCGCTTTGCTGCTCGTGCGCGGTGCGCTCGACCCCTTGTGCCTCTTCTTGTCCTTGCCCTTGGCCTGAGCCTTGGCCTTGGCCTCGGTGGCACTGCTGCGCCTTCTGCGATCGCCGTCAGATCCTGAGACCGACGAGCCGAAGAGGCTGGTGTGGCCGGACGCGTCGCTGTCGTCGTCGTCGTCGTCGCTGTCGTCGTCGGAGCCGGACGCGGTGTCGTCATCGTCGTCGTCTTCGCTACCGAGCAGCTCCCTCCTTCTGCGCAGGCGCTCGCGGTCCTTGCGCATCTTTTCGAGGTGCTTGCGGAAGTCGGCCTTGTGGGTCGATCCCGAGGAGCGGGCGAGCGCGTCGTCGTTGAGGTAGGACTTGAGGTTGGACACGTCGTCGCCATCGTCCGAGTCGTCTGGCTCGCTACCTCGGCTTGCGCGATCGCGCCGCTGCTTCTTCTTCTTGCTTCGCCCTTCCCGGTCCAGCCGCTGGGATGCCTTGCCTTCGGCGCGGTGCTTGCTCTTGCTCTTGCCCTTGTGCGTTGACGACGACGACGACGAGGGCGCCGCTTTGCGCTTCGACGACGACGACGATGTTGGCGGCTTCTTGGAAGGGTGACGGCTCGAGTCCTTACGCGACTGCGACTTGGAGGCACGCGGGCCCTGGTCGTCGGAGCTGTCGTGGACCGGGATCTCGACGACGGGCTTGGGTGGCTGGGGCGCCCGCTTGATCTTGGCGATCGAGAAGCCGCCCGTATCCGATTCGGGGTCCGACATCCTTGGAGGCTTGATCGCGACCTGTGGCGATGGGCGGTGGGCGCTTTTGGACGGGCAACGTGCGATGGAGAGGTCGTCGTCGATAAAGATGTACTCTGTCTTGCCGCGCCGCCGTGGCGGTGGCGGGATCTCGACCCAGCAGACGAACTGTGATGGCGAGGAGGGCGGAGGGCGTCGGAAAGAGGGTGCAGTGGCGGTGGCTGAGGTGGTGGCTGAGGTGGTGGCGGCGGCGGCGGCGGTGGGAGAGGTAGATGCGGTGGTGGTCAAGTCGATGGGAGAAGATGAAGGACCCCGTCGGAAGAGGGGCTCGGCGGCTGTGGTGACGGGCGAGGAGGGCAGCCGCAGAGAGCGAGAGGAGCGAGAGGGACGGAGGGTCGAGGCGGAGGTGGATGCGGTCTTGGTGGTGGTGGTGGCGGCTGGGGCAGAGGTGCGGCCCGCCTTGCGCTTGCGCTTGAGTGGAGTGGGCATCTTGGGCGTGGGTCGCGTCGAGGCCCGAGCGGCGAGGGCCACGCAGCGCCAGAAGCAGGTAGGGGAGCGGCGCTCGTACGTCTGCCTGCCTTGCGAAGGGCCACCTGCCTGCCTCTCTGTCTCTCCCAGCGTTCAGCCGGCTTGGCTCCGCTCCTCGGTCCTACACGTCTGACGGCTGCGCCTGTGCGGCTGCAGGCAGGGTCAGGCCAGGCCAGTCGGACCAAGTCCATTTAGACAGGGTCGGACAGCGGGGCGCGCGTGCTGGTTGGACAGCCTAATCAGCGCCCAGTCGCCTGCCTGCCAGCCTGCCTGCAGTCGCGAGCGGATGCGGACGGTGGGCGTGGATGGCGCGCGGCGCTTGCCTGCCTGCTTGCCTGCCTGTCTGCCTGTCTGCCTGGCAGACCGCACCCGAGCGTGGTCGAGCGTGGTCGGCAGAAGATGGGCAGGGAGCGGGCCGGCCTGGCTCCGGTCTCTAGCCTGCTATTCGTTTGCTTGGATGTTGTTTGCTTGCTTGCTTGCTTGGTGAGGCGCAGTTCTGCCTTGGTCGCTGTTGATCCTGGCCAAGCAGAGTGGCTGGCTGGCGGGCGGCCTGGGTGGCTCGGGCCAAGTCTCGCTCGCTTGACGAACAGTCTATCTATCTGTTTGGGCCTGCTGCGCTGTTGCACAAGCAGCAGGCAGGTCGCGTCGAGCGGCCGACGGTCTTGGCCGGTCCTGCTTCGAGCTCCTCTCTAGCTTCTAGGCTTCCGTCGAGGGGCGGCGCGGCGGTGCAGGCCAGGGTCGGGTTCCGCGCTCTCTATCTCGTCTCTTCTCTAGCCCGCACAGGCGACCTTGGTTGTGGCTGTGGTTCGTTCGAGCTTGTCTTTGGTCGCCCTCCGCTTGGTCTCAAAGGGGATCGGACGGCGAGGATTGCGGGCTAGCCGGGACCGGGCAGGGTTGACGGTCCGGTCGGGTGTTTGCAGGGAATGATGGTGTTGAGGCTCCCTCGAGGGCGGGGCGAGCCACCTGTGCGCCGTGGAGCGTGTTGCTTGCTGCTTGCTGCTTGCTTTCTTGCTTGCCCCCGACGGCCCAACGCTTTTTGAGCCGATTTCCGGCCGCCTTTTTGGTGGGCGGCTGTCCTGGGCCACGACGACGCACAGACGCACAGGCAGGCCCGGCTCGAGGAGGAGGCCAGGCTAGCACGGCCTACACGGTTAACCGCTTGCTTGCTCCACACGCGGCCTGGCCGACTCTGTTGCCGCTCTGGCCGACCTTCTCTTTCTTTCCCCTCTCTCTTGGCCGAAACCAACACCAACTCCTGACGCTCTTTTGCTCGCTTGCGTCCCGCCTCGTCGTCCACCATCCTCGCCGTGGTCCACTCGTCGTCGTCGTCCGCCCCTCTGCATCGATCCCTCACCTCCTGGTCGGCGCGCACCTGTCCTGTGGCCAACCCGCTCCTGGTGGCGTACCTCCGACGCACATGTCGACCCGCTACGGCCGGGGGCCCTACGCCGCTTCATCGACCCCATCGACGTCTGCAGCGGCCATGGCCGGCTTCCCATCCTCGTCATCCGCATCCTCGTCGTCGGCAGTGTCCCCTCATCTCGGCCAGACACGCTCCCGCACCCTCCTCTTCCTCTCCTACCGCGACACGGCGGCCCGCACCACAAAACGCCCATCCGGCCCCTCGTCGAGCCTCTACTTCCAGGCGCCCTACACCGACGGCGACGGCGACGACGATCACGACCCGCTCCACGCGTCGAGCGTCAACAACGGCGAGCAGCAGGGCCTCCTCGGTGGCTCCTCGCCGTCCTCGGCACGCAACAGCCACGATCGGCCGCATACCTCCATCGAGCTCGGTGCGACGTCCGACGATGGCGGCTCCGAGCTGCCGCCAAAGTGGATGGACATCTCGGACCAGGTCGACGCCATCCTCGCAAGCATACGCCCGCGCATGGACTCCCTCTCCCGCCTCCACGAAAAGCACCTGCGGCCCGGCTTCACCGACAAGTCGGCAGAGGAGAAGCAGATCGAGGCATTGGCCCTCTCCATCACACAAGACTTTCGCAGAAGCTCGAGGCTCGTCGCCGGCCTCGCCTCCTTCACCCAGCACCTCATACGCGAGGCAAAGAAGGGCAACTCCTCGACCACCGTCCGCCAGATTGCCCTGGCACAGAACGTGCAGACGGCGCTCGCCACCAGGGTACAGGACCTCAGCGGGGCGTTTCGCAAGCAGCAGAGCCTCTACCTGCGCCGCATGAAGGGCATGGAGGTGCGCGATCGCGACATCCGGGCAGCGCAAGGGCTCGCCACCGGCGGGACCAGCAGCGCCTCCGCGTCGACGAGCGCAAGGGAGCGCAACGAGTTTCGGGACAACGAGATGGCCGTCCGAGAAGACATGGAGCTGGTGAGTGGCACTGGGACGAGCGAGCATCCGGCCCTCTGCGGCGCCTGCCGAGCGGAGCGGGTCGGAGCGGTGGCGAGTGCGTGCGTGCGACCCTGACCTCGGAACCTCTCGAACGCCCGTCTGCGTCTGTCGCTCCCCTCGTGCGCGCAGTCACGGACGGCCTCGATGGCAGCAAAGGGCCAATCGCAGCAGGCGCAGGATCTCGTCGTGCTCGAATCATCGACCTCGACGGCGGCGGATGCCGAGATAGCGCAGCGCGATCGCGAGATCACTGAGATCGCCAAGTCGATCCAGGAGCTGGCCAACCTGTTTGGCGACCTGCAGACGCTCGTCATTGACCAGGGCACGATGCTGGACCGGATCGACTTCAACGTCGAGCTCATGAGCCGCGAGATGGAGGGCGCGGTCAAGGAGCTCGAGGTGGCGACCGGCTACCAGCGGCGCACGGGGCGGCGGCAGTGCATCCTCTTTCTCATCCTCTGCATCGCGCTGCTGGTCGCCATCCTCATCATCAAGCCGTTCTGGAGGTTCTTTGCCGCAGGCGGTGGTGCCAGCCCGCCATCGGTGCCCGCCCCTCCGCCAGCACCATCCTCGTCCTAGCAGAGCAGGCGGCTTCACCGCGGGGCTCATCTGAGCGGCGGCCCAGAGAATAGATCGAACATGCTGCCAGAGGCGATGCGACGCCGGACACGAGCGGCAGGCTGTGGCAACAAACGGGCGTGGCTTGGCAGACAAGGGACTGCGTTGATTGCGATCGATGTACGAGGAAGCGGCCGACTAACGCCGCCTGGGCAAAGCTTCTATGACCGCGCCGCGCCACCGAGCTGGTGCGACGAGGGATGCAGGAGGGGTTGGATTTCGATTCAGCAATCCACGACCAGTGTCGAGCGCCGCAGGTCAAGCTCAAGCTGCTGCGACGACTCACCATGATGCTCTCCATTTCCTCGTCTCCGAGCACGAGGGCGGGCGTCCTCCAGAACCTCTCGGGCAGCAGATGCGTGTCTTCTGCCACCTCGCGTCCGCTCATCGAGATGTTGCCCAGCAGACCGCTCGACGAGCCGGCGCCGCCCGCCGCGCTCGACGATGACGATGACGATGCCGAGGCCGAGGCGGTGTCGTTGAGTTTGGACGGGTCAAAGTGCGGGCCGCTCTCGTAGGCCTGCTGGAACTTTTGGAAGTTGTCGGCGACGTTGGGTGGTGCGGCGGGGTGCGGGTGCGGGACGTGTGCCTCTGCGTTGCGACGAGGAGGGGTGGGCGGCGAGGGGGAGCAAGGAACGACGGGCGGGGGTCAGTCGGACGGGGTCCACGAAGGCGTACGCTGGCCAGACGGATTCCTCCCCGCTCGTCTGCTATCTCTTTGGAGGCCACTGCTGCTCACCTTTGGGCGCCTTGCGATCCGGGAAGCGGAATCCAGGCTTGTGGACGTGGGCGCGTCGAACCAGCGTCCTGAACATGGCGGCGATGGTCGGTCGGTCGAGTCAGTTGCTAGTGGGAGTGGCCTAGGACGGGTCGAGCCGTTCAGAGGTCAGGACGCCGTGTCGGTGTGCGAGGTGTGCAGTACCGTAGAATGTGTGCGTTGGGAAGGTTGGGTGGGTGCGTTGCTGGTAGAGGAAAGGCGGTGGGAGCTAAAGGCAGATGAGAGAGATGCAGACAACGACGTCGACGTGGTCGATTGGCCTCGACCTCGACCGAGCTCGAGTTGGGCTGGGAACTGTCCGCTGGCCTTGGCCCAGTCTCTTGCGCCCGACTTGCGCCGACCCGGGCAAACGGCCAAAAGGTTCCAGCTCGTCCCTGCTCGACTTTGTGGAGCAGACGGCGGCAGGCGTCTGACGTCGAAGATCGGATGCCGCTCAAAGTGGATCGGGGAAAAAGGGTCCGATGAAGCTAGACCGGCCCGATGCGAAGACGACACGCGTCGGTGGCCTTTGCGTGTTGGTTCGAGGGGCCAGGCAGCCCTCAGTTGTGGAGGAGCCAGGACGGACAGCGCGTCGTAGGGGTCACCTCCTCCCACCATCATTCTCTGTTCCTCTCTGCACCCACCGCCATCCCTTGGCAGCGCTACACGGCCACGTTGGAAAAGGTCCAGGCAGCACATCCCCCTGCCCGCTGATAGTGGCACATCCATCCACGACTCTGGCCAACATCGCCCGCCCGAGCGAGCGATTACGCGACCTGCGCCGATGAGCTGCATCCCGACCAACGACCAGGACCGCCGCGATGATGGCGACGGCCGCTCCCTCGACCCCGCATCCTCGTCTGCCGCACTCTCAGCGGTAGACGGCGATGCCACCAGCCTGTATCAGTACGTCCTTCGGCACAAGGTGTGGGGCACCAACCTCGACCCGCCGGAATCGGCCAAGAACGTCATCAAGCCCTGGGACCAGCGCCTCTCGACCACAGAGAGCGTGCAGTCCAACGTCGACGACCAGCTCACCATCACCGTCCCATTCACGTGCCTGGTACGCATCAAGTCGATTATGATCTACACGGGCACCGGCGACTTTGCCCCCACCCGCTGTCGCGCCTTTGTCAACCGCCCGGACGGCATCGACTTTGACGAGGCAGACGCTGCCACCGCAGACACCCACCCGGCCGGACAGCCCGCCACGCGCATCGCATCCACCCTCGGCGCCGTCGGCAGTGGACGGGCGCAGGCCGACTTTGCGCTGCTCCAGGGCCAGGACGGCGTGGTCGAGTACCCGGTCAGCGTCGCCCGCTTCTCGTCGACCAACTCCGTCACCCTCGTCCTCAGCCACTCCAACTCCACCACGCTCTCGCGCTTCTTCTACCTCGGCTTCCGCGGCACCGCGCTCCAGCTGTCCAAGGATCCCTCGGAGAAGCTCGACATCGCCGCGGCCAACGCTGCAGATAAGCCCGTCGATGGTGTGCGAGAGAAGCGCACGGCCAGCCACGGCCTGGCGGGCGGCAGCGGCTCGCGTCCATCTCCGCGCTACGCAATCTCCGACAAGGAGGCCGCCCGCAGGATCGTAGAGATGACCCACACTAGTCCACAGCGCAGGCGGACGAGCAACGTTGCGCCCAACACCACACCGCGCAAAGGGCGGTCATCCAGAGGCGGCGGCGCCGCTGCCCAACCTTCGCCCGCTCCTGGCGGCGAAGGCTCAGCAGCAAACGCGTCGACCGCCGACGATCGCACCCGGAGGCGCTCGCTGTCGCAGCCTCCGCCTGCTGACACTCTGTTCCGCCAACTCCATCAGCAGCAAGCCAAGGAGCAGCGGCAGCAACAGCCGCGGCAGCAAGGTGGGACGATGGGTGGGGCTGGGCCATCGCTGCTGCGTACACCCGGAAAGCCGGCAGTGGCCAAGACGCCGCTGCGATCGACGACCAAGGCCGGCACCTCGGCCACTCCAGGCAAGCGGGCTCTGGGAACGCCGCATCGGCCGGGGGAACAGTCCATCGGCAGCCTGGCGCAAACGCCCGCCACCGAAATGCGCAAGAAGCGCAACGACGCGCTGATGGCGAGCGCCCAACGGACTCGCGAGAAGCGACGCCAGAGCACATGGGGCCTTGGAGGTTGGGGCGGGGGCCGGGAGGAGTCGCCATTCGACCTGTTGCGGCGGCTGGCTCGCGCGCCCGGCTTTGTTGCGCCACCCACGCCTCAGCAGGCTGCGGATGCCGCCAAAATGCCGCCTCCGCCGCCCGGCTCGGCCGCTGCAATCGCTGCCGCGGCTGCAAGGAGAGCCTCATCGTCCTCCGCCGCCGCCACCGAGCTGCCAAGCTTCGCAGGGCAAAGTATCGGGGCGGGCGGGAGGAGCTCCACCTCGGGACGGCAGAGCAGCATGCTTCGACCGGGAGAGAGCGTCCCGGGCGATCTCACGCGCGATAGCGATGCGCTCGAGCGCAGCGCCGATATGGACGACTCGCGAGACGCGTCCGAGAGCTCTTCGAGCCTCGCGCCTCCGGGTATGGCCGACGCATCGCTAGCCTCGGACGCCGGAGCTGCGCGGAGAAAGTCGCTGATCCGCGGCGGCATCTTTGCGGCGCTCGCAGAACGGGGCAGAAGTGCGTCTGCGAGGGCCTCGGACGCGGGCTCGCGCCTGTCGCTGGGGACAGCGGGCGATATTTCGGCGCTCTCGGCGGCCACCTCTGGCCTCGGAGGCCTGCGAGAGCACGAGCTGGAAAAGTCGCTCGCGATGTCGCTGGGCGACCTCGACGACAGCAGCCTCGTCGAGTCCTCCCGCGATGGAGGCAGCCTCGATGTCGCCGAGGCTCGTGCCATCGAGCGGCTCGACGAGCTGACGCGTAGGAGCCTCTTCAGCAACGATGGCGGGCTTTCGCTCGGACCCGATGAGATCACCGACGAACGGAGCAGGGATCGACAGATGAAGTGAGTGCTCGGGTGCCATCCGACGATACAGCCAGACCTGTGCAGCTGACTCTTTCTTGGCTCTCTTCGTCTCTGTCGCAGGAGCTTTATGCGGTCGATGTCGGAGCCTCTGCAGGTCGACGATGGCGGCGACGACGAGACGGGCGACTACAGCTCTGTGCTCGCAGATTACGGCGCGGGCCTCGATGCGCCCGATGGTGGGGAGGCCACCGTCGACGAGCCGTCCATCGCCAGCTCGACGGATCGCACCAAAGGTTCTGCGGCCGATCAGTCCCTAAGCCGGGTCACCATTGCCGAGGAGGACGAGGACCAGAGCGAAGCTGTGGACGAGAGCCGCGTCACCATTGGCAGCACGGATGCTGGAGGAGTGTCGTCCGAGGTGTCGCGTGCCGGACTCGACGCCGACGACTCGGCCAGCCGCCTGCAGGACCGCTCCGCGATGTCAGACTCGCGGTCTCGGACCAACATCGTCAGCGACATGGGCGATGTGTCGAGCCGGAGCGCGCCGAGGGGTGCGCTGTCGGACGAGGAAGGCGTCGACGACGACGAAGCCGGCTTCGAGACGGCGGGGTCCGACGTGGACCAGGACGAAGGCAGCGGCGCCGAGGGCGCCGCCGACGTGCGCAAGCTCGACCTCATGGATCCAAAGGACCTCAATGCGCTGCTCAAGAGGCGCATCGTGCGGAAGCGCAAGGCGCGGGTGTCGCCCTACACGGGCGACGCGGTGCCGCAGCTGCCGGTGTCGACGATCAAGGACCTGTTCACGGCCTTCCTCAACCCGAGCGCGGACACGCAGACGTCGGCTTCGCTGCTCGGCTCGACGTCGGGCAACGGCCGCCGGACGCGCAACAAGCTCGACCAGACGACGCTCGAAGAGGTCGAGGAGGCGGCGCACGACTTTTTCGGCTCGTTTGCGCAGCAGCTGCAGCAGCAGGCGCGGGCGCGGACGCGGCGGCGCTCTGGAGGCTCGGAGTCGGGCGTGACCATGACCGAGGTCGATGTGCTGGCGCTGCTCAAGCAGCAGGGCCACGTCACGGCGCGGTCGGACATCACGTCCCTGGCGCACCGGCTGCTGCCGCGCGAGGTGCAGGACCAGATGAACCTGCCCAAGTTTGCGGGCGTGCGCACCGAGACGGCCACGCCGAGCATCCGGACCATGATGGCCAGCGTTGGCGGACCGAGGGCGACGGCGGCGGCGGCGGCGGCGGCGGCGGGATCACGTGCACCCGGCGGCGGCGCCAAGCGTGCGAGGCAGGCGGTGGACGAGGACGAGGACGAAGCCGTTAGCTCGACGGGGTCTGGCTCAGGGTCCGACGATGTCGACGACGACGACAGCGAGGACGACGAGGATGCCACGTTGGAAGATACGGCGAGGTCGCGCAGCATCCGACGGGGCGCCGCTGGGGCCGCCTCTGCCAAGAAGGCCAAGACGTCCAAGGCGCCTCGAACACCTGTAAGGCGACCTGCCAGCGCCGTGCGGCGGTGAGAGCTAGGGTGAGGGAGAGGGGAAGAGGCGGGGGAGGGCATCCTCGGTGTTGTTCAGTACTGGCAGGAGGCATGCGAGCGAGCCTGACCGGGAAGCACTGAAAGAAGGCCCCCAAACTCCGCTCCGATTGACAGTCATGCGCCTTTCCATATGCGGTGTCGATCCCGAATGCCATTCGTGGTGGTGATTTGCTACTCGGCAGCGGTTAGGTTAGGCCAAGCTATCGGTATCGGTAGGGCAGACATCTAGGCCGACTCGACTGGCGACTGGAGCAGCGTGTGGTTTCGACATCCCCCACTCTCGCTCGCTCGCTCGCTCGCTCGCTGTTCCCACGTACATGTCTCTGCCAAGGCGAGGTGTATGACGGAGGAGGGATGGGGATGGGGACGGCGGATGGTCTGAGACGGTACCTCGTTGACTCGAGCGTTCCGACGGTTCGGCTCGGTCTCGTCTTTCTGCTTGATGATGCCAGAGACAGAGAGAGGGAGGGTGGACGAGGTGAGGATGTCAATGAAAGCCGAGAACCTGTCTGCCTGCCTGCTGGCCAGCCTCTGTTTGCTCTGGGGGTGATGGGCTTGCTTTGCTTTCTCTGCTGCTGTGGCACCGAGTGGCGCGTCGCTGGACCGCGGCCCCCTGGCGGAGGTCGCGAGTCTGTGAGGTGCTTCCGTCGGGACGGAGGTGGGTGCATGCGAGCTGTCAAGCAACGAGTAGTCGCGGCCAGGCCAGGCCGGCCGGGCCGCGAAAACGTGGCGCGCGACGCCGGAGGTCTGGCCCCCCCGCCTGAGCTTCGGAAGCTCAAATCCAACCAAGGTTGGCAGCCAGACAGGACCCGCTCACGCCTCGCGCTCCGCTCCGATCCGTCCGCCGTTGCTGGCTGCCTCCTCCGGCCTCCTCCTTTTCCGCCCCTTTTTGCTGTCTAGCCACCACCACCACCACCAACACCGACACCGACACCGACACCGACACCTTCAACCCCAACTCTCAACTCCGCGGGGGCACTCGCCGGGTGGCTCTGTAAACATCGCGGCTGGTCGAGCTCGCACGCGATATTGGCACCTCGTGATCCTCGCGGCCCGTGACCACCTCCTCGCTCCCCTCTGCCCCGCCCACCCTGTCGGGAACACGCCTGTGTCTCTCTTCCTGCGGATGCCTGCCCTCCCGACCTCGGACCTCGTCGGCCGCTCCGAGGACTGCGCCGTCGTCCGGATGCGTCGCGTTCGGATCCCGATCAGCCTCCCTCCTTAGGCTGCCCTCCCTCCGCTGCCCCACTGGACCAAGGTCCGATGGCTCTCGACGGTAAACACGCGCCACCCCGCTCTGCCTGGCCCCTCCTCTCCGCCTTGTGGCCGCGCCACCTTGCAATTCCCCCAGGGTGACTCCGCGCAGCTTCCGCACCTGGTACATTGCCATGATGCCCTGTCAAGCTCCGCGACGTCGCTCCGCACCCTTCTTTCCCCGTCCTCGGCCAAGGGCATGATCGACAGGGTCTCGAGTGCAGGCCGCACCCGAACCCGTCAACCAGCGCGACCCGGCCCGCTCTCAGTGGTGACAGGCGCGCGCCATCCTGGCTCGACTGGTCGGATGTTCTCCTCTCGAAGCGTCGTAGTTCAAGCCCAGTCGACGAGGCTTGCAGATCCTCCCTCCTTGACCTCACGCCCACTGTCAAAACGATGCCACTGTTCCGCTTGCGGTCACCGGATGTCAGCCACATCGACACGCCAAGCCCTCCCACGGATCAGGTCGCTGGTGCACTCTGCGGCTCACCGAACACGTCGGACTCGTACCCTCTCGAGGGCTGCAACGCCTCGTTGCCAAGGCTCCTTTCTGCGACATCGATGTTCCGCGCGGCATTTTGAGCTCGAAGTGCGCTTTGGGAAGCCTGAAAGCAGGTGGCTGCGCTTGAGCATCCCTCGACGACGGCGGAAGCCGCGCTCCTCTTCTGGCCGGTCACGGCTGCAGTCAATGCGGGTCTCCTCTCGGATTCGGTGCCCCCGGGACGCGACCTGCGACATAGGACTTGACATTCGCATACCGTACCGCTACTCAGAGGCTTCCGTCGGATGCTCAGCCGGGACGTACGGCCACAACGCTGCTCGAACGCTGCTGGTAAACAATATCCGACATCGGCTTCGACGGCGCTCCTCCGCCCACTAGTCCACCGTCGTTGCGCCCGTGTATGCTGCACGGCACTGACCACTATGAGCGCGTGACCGGGGCCCTAGTCGGCAAGGACGAGGAGCGACAACATCGTGTCGTATAAAGACGGTCGTCGACGCAACGATCCCCGCACTGCCTTTTCTCATCATCCCCTCTATCCCCCTCAAGCACCCCTCCAACCTCCACCTCCCACCCCTTCCAGCAGTCCTGCCGATCCCTTCTCTCCTGATCCCTCCATCACACGACCTTCTCAAGCTTCTACCGAGCCCTTCGACACCGGACCCGCCTTCGCCGAAAAAGGCGCCCCGCTCATCGCCATGCGCGTCTCCCTCGGCGCCGTCGCCAAGGCGGTGCCTCTGGCGACGGCCTTCGCCCTGCTCGCCTTCATTGGCACCCTGCCGGCCGCGGAGGCCGTCCCGAGCCAGCTCTTGGCCCGTACCAGCAACTGCCAGCCCGGTCGCGGAGGTCTCGACTGCAACATCCCATGCGAACCCGGCACGTTCAACGACGGCAACTACCCCTCGTGTCAAAACTGTCCCGCTGGCACCTTCGCAAACTCGTTTGCGGCCGAAATCTGCTCGCAGTGCCCTGCTGGATCCTCGTCCACCGGAGCAGCCTTTTTCTGCGAGTCCTGCGGACCAGGTCTCGTCAACCCGGGCTTCCCGGCCCCATCCGTCTGCACCGCCTGTCCGGCTGGCCAGATTCCAAACGCTGATCACACCTCGTGCGACCCGTGCCCGACTGGCTCCTACTCATTCAGTGGCGACTCCTTCTGCACAAACTGTCCACCCGGCATGTCGACCACGGCGCCGGGCTCCAGCGGCTGCGACCTCAGCTGCTCGCCTGGAAGCTATCTCAACCCTTCCATGACGTGCAGCCAGTGCCCCCCCGGCACCTTCACCAGCCATTCGGCAGCCGCCACCTGCGACGCTTGCCCCATTGGTACATTCTCGCCGTACCCCGGAGCCTCGCTTTGTGCCGACTGCCCCCTGGGCACCTTCTCGCAGAGCCTCGGTTCCACGAGCTGCACAGCATGCGGCCCTGGCTCCTACACGCAGTTCCCGGGAGCAGCCAGCTGCACGGCCTGCCCAGCCGGTACTTTTCTCGACGACGCCTCGATGACGTGCCAGGCCTGCCCCGTCGGGACCTACAACGGCCAGATCGGGGCCAGTATATGCACAACCTGCCCGCCCGGCAGCACGTCGACGGTGATCGGTGCCGTCTCGTGCTCGCCGACGACCCAACCGCTCGGCGGCACCTGCGCAACCGACGCCGAGTGCCAGGGGAACCTCAACTGCATCGGAAGCGTCTGCTCCACGTTCGTGTCCCCCGGTGGCTCCTGCGGCACGCCTGGCAAGATCTGTCTCTTGCCCACGACGTGTCAAGACGGTACCTGCCGGCTCCCGCTTCAGGCCATCGGCGAGCCCTGCGATGGAACCATGGACTGCGTGAGCGGACTCACCTGCGTCAGCAACACGTGTTCGTCCTTTGGCGCGCCTGGCGACGCTTGCGGCTCTCCCGGACATCTCTGCGAGTCGCCCGCCGCCTGCACCACCAGCAACATCTGCGCCATTCCCCTGAAGCCGCTCGGCGAGGCTTGTACCGCCACTTCCGACTGCGAGTCCGGCCTCGACTGCATGGCGGGTGTCTGCTCTACGACCGTCCTTGCAGGTGGGGCCTGCGGCGCTCCCGGGCAGGTCTGCGTTACGTCCACGATGTGCCAGGACGGCATCTGCAAGACTCCGCTCAGGAATGTTGGAGAGAGCTGCGAGGCCAACGCCGACTGCGTGAGCGGATCTACCTGCACCGACAACGTCTGCTCGACTTCTGGCGGACCCGGCGCCACCTGCGGCACGCCCGGCCTTCTCTGCGCTTCCCCGACGACCTGCCAGAACAGCGTCTGCACTGCCCCGTCGACTTCCCCGCCCCTTGGCGCATCCTGCACGACCGACGAGGACTGCCAGCTGGGTCATGTCTGCAACACCGGCACCTGCGCCAACCCTGGGCCGATCAACCAGGTCAGTGGCGGCTTCTGCCTCTTCAACAGCAACTGCATCAGCAACGTCTGCACAAACAACCTCTGTGTCGGTCCTCCGCCGACCCTCCATCCCGTTGGCGGGATCTGCATGATCGACTCCGAGTGCGAGTCCGGGCTCATTTGCGACGTTGGCCTTTGCGCCACCCCTCCGGCCACCCCTCAGCCCGTAGGCGGCGTCTGCACCGTGCGCGATGACTGCGAGGTCGGCCTGATCTGCGCGGAGACCGGCCTCTGCGCCAACCCTCCGCCGACCTTGCAGCCTCTGGGCGGTGCCTGCCAGAACTCTCTCAACTGCCAAGGTGCCCTCGCCTGCCAGGACGGCGTCTGCTCCCAGTTTGCCCAGCCAGGTGAGGCGTGCGACGAGCCAGCGACTGGCCTCCTCTGCCTGGCTCCCGCCACCTGCGAAAACAAGATCTGCACCTCGATCCCTCCCCCTCCCACCGGCAGCCCGCTCGGAGGCATCTGCACGGTTTCCGACGACTGCATCGGCGGACTGTCGTGCCAGGACGGCGTCTGCTCGCAGTTTGGCGATGTCCTGTCGCCCTGCGGACTGCCCTTGACCGGTCTTCTCTGCAAGCTCGACCTCATCTGCACCGACAGCATCTGCACCGCCCCTCCGCCCGCCCCGAAGGCTCTCGGCGAAGCTTGCGCCGCCAGCAGCGAGTGTCTCTCCGCCCTGACTTGCGTCGAAAGCGTCTGCTCCAAACGCGCTAGTGACGGCGAGGCCTGCGGACTGCCTTTGACTGGCCTGCTTTGCGAGGTCGGCCTGGTCTGCACCAACGACATCTGCGCCAGTCCGCCTCCCGCCCGCAACCCGCTTGGAGGCTCGTGCGAGGCCACCGACAACTGCCTCTCGGGCCTGTCCTGCGAGAACAGCATCTGCTCGCAGCGTGCCGGTGCGGGAGAGGCGTGCGGCACCCCCGAGACCGGCAAGCTGTGCAACATCGGTCTGGACTGCACCGACGACGTCTGCACCGCACCCGCCCCGGTCAAGCAGGCCCTGGGCGAAGCTTGCGAGGCCACCGACGCGTGCGTCTCCGGACTGTCGTGCGTCGACGCCGTCTGCTCGCAGCGGGCGTCCCTGGGCGAGACGTGCGGTGCTCCCTCGACTGGACAGCTCTGCGAGACGGGCCTCGACTGCACCGACAGCGTCTGCACGACTCCCGAGCCGACCAGGAGCCCGCTTGGCGGCGTCTGCAGGGTCACTGACGACTGCCTCGTCGGTCTGTCCTGCATCGACACGGCCTGCTCGCAGCGCGTCGGCTCTGGCGAGGCGTGCGACGACGCGTCGACCGGAAAGCTCTGCGACCTCGGCCTCGACTGCCTGAGCAACATCTGCACGCCTCCGGCTCCCGTCAAGAAGGAGCTGGGCGAGACCTGCGCGGCCACCGACGACTGCGTCTCGAGCCTGTCCTGCGTCGACACGGTCTGCTCACAGCGCGCCATGGTCGGTCAAGCTTGCAGCACCCCCTCGACCGGCCAGCTCTGCGAGATCGGACTCGACTGCACGGCCAACGTCTGCACGCCACCGGCCCCTATCAAGAAGCTGCTCGGCGAGATTTGCGCGATCATCGATGACTGCGTGTTGGGCCTGTCGTGCGTCGACACGGTCTGCTCGCAGCGGGCCATGGCTGGCGAAGCTTGCGGTCTTCCCTCGACCGGCAAGCTGTGCGACACTGGCCTCGACTGCACCGACGAGATCTGCACGGCGCCTGCTCCCGTCAAGGCCGCGCTCGGCGAAGCGTGCGCGGCCACCGACGACTGCGTCTCGAGCCTGTCCTGCATCGACGCGGTGTGCTCGCAGCGGGCCATGGCTGGCGAAGCTTGCGGCGCTCCCTCGACTGGCAAGCTCTGCGAGGCGGGCCTGGACTGCACGAGCGATGTTTGCACGGCGCCCGCTCCCGTCAAGGCCGCGCTCGGAGAGACCTGCACCGCCACTGACAACTGCGTCTCCGGCCTCTCGTGCGTAAGCAACATCTGCTCGCAGCGGGCGGCTGCTGGAGAGGCCTGCGGTGCACCTTCGACCGGCAAGCTCTGCGAGACCGGCCTGGACTGCAACAACGACGTCTGCTCGACTCCCCCGCCCAGCAAAAGCCAGCTTGGCGGATCCTGCGCTGCCACCGACGACTGCGTCTCTGGGCTTTCTTGCGTCGATGCCGTCTGCTCGCAGCGTGTCGGCACGGGAGAGGCCTGCGCTGCCCCTTCGACCGGCAAGCTGTGCAACTCCGGCCTCGAGTGCACCGACAACGTCTGCACTGCGCCGACTCCCGCCAAGAGCCCGCTGGGTGGTACCTGCAGCGCCGACGGCGACTGCGAGTCCGGCCTGTCGTGCAAGGGCAACGTCTGCTCTCGTTTCGGCGCTGCGGGAGCCCATTGCGGCGCCGCCTCGACGGGCCTCATGTGCCAGGACGGACTGGAGTGCAAGGACAGCATCTGCACGGCTCCCACGACCAACGGCGGCGACAAGAAGGTGGGCGAGCAGTGTTCGGCGGCGAGCGACTGCCGCCGCAGCCTGGCGTGCTCCAACGGCGTCTGCACGCGCTTCGGGCGCGAGGGACGCGGCTGCGGCGCGCCGAGCACGGGCCGGCTGTGCGAGGAGGGACTGCTCTGCTACAACACGCTCTGCACCGCCGTGCGAATGGTGGGCCGCGGCGACACTTGCAACGAGGTGACGCTCAAGTGCGAGTCGAACCTGCTCTGCATCAACGGCGCGTGCCGCGCGGACCGCACCTGCCCGCGCGGCTGCTCGGCCGATGCGTACTGCCGCGACGGCCAGTGCCGGCCCAAGGGCGAGCTGAGCCAGCAGTGCAGACCACGCCGGCCGTGCCGCGACGGCCTCGACTGCCTCAATGGCGCGTGCGTGCCCATGACGGGCAAGGGCAAGCAGGGCGAGTTCTGCAACGAGGCGCCGCAGTGCCAGTCGGGGCGGTGCAGCTCCAAGCGCAACGTGTGCCTCGCCCCGCTCCGGCCCAAGGTGCACCTCGGCGACAAGTGCTCGAGCGGCGACGACTGCATCTCGGCCACGTGCAAGCGCAGCCGGTGCGTTCCTGGCGCGCACGCGGGCAAACTGGGCCAGTACTGCAACGCCGACTCGCAGTGCAAGTCGCACCGGTGCAGCGACAAGCGCAACGTGTGCCTCGACCCC
>NW_006920898.1:75855-77090 GCF_000417875.1 Pseudozyma flocculosa PF-1
GGAGCTGCACGGCTACTGCAACGCCGACTCGCAGTGCCAGTCGAACCGGTGCCGCAAGTACGAGTGCTCGTCGTCGTCGTCGTCCAAGAAGCGTCTCGGCTCCCTCTGCCTCGTCGCGTCGCAGTGCGCCAGCGGCAACTGCAAGGACCACCGGTGCGCCCCGCTGCACGGCGCGGGACACGTCGGCGACTTCTGCAACCGCGACAAGCAGTGCTTCAGCGCGCACTGCCACAAGAACCTGTGCGCCAAGAAGCACTAGCTTGTGTCGGCACGGTCCTCGACGAGGCGCCAGCGACGTAGGCAGCCCGGCCTGGTTTGGTCCGGCCCAGAGTCGGAAGCGCCTCATCGTCGTCCTCCCCTCGTCGCCTTGCTTTGCCTTGCCTTGCGCTGCTTGCGTGTTGGCTCGCAGTCTGACATTCACCGACCCGGCTCGGCTCGGCTCGGTCCGCTCTCCTTTCCCCTCTCCTTCCCATCCCCTTCTCTTTCGACTTCTCACTTAGACTCCTCCTCGCCCTTCTTCCATCGTGTCATAGGGCAGGGTAGCGAGCGACACGGCAGTGCTCCCCTCTGCACGCTCTCTTTCGGTTTCATGGACCTTTGTCTCGTCGAACTTGCAACGCCTTTCCGTCGGCCCCTCCTTTGGCTCGTACCCCCCCTCTCTTTCTCTCTCATGAACGGAGCCCATAAAACGCTCCCCCTCCGTCCTCCCTCTTTGGTAAACGACAAACGAACCCTCTCTTTTCTAGCTCGCTCGCTCGCTCCTCCCTGTCACGTCATCGCAATTCGGATCGATCTCGCTCGGTACGCACGGAAGGCATGGCCCGTCCCTCGGTATCGCCTGATTCTCGTCGAGCAAAGGGCAGGAGACCCGGTGCCGGGTGCAGCGTCGAGATGAGAGCAGCGTCGTTCCGTGCATGACATTCTGACGTCGCACGGCACGGCAGGGTGCAGCGCAGATAGCATGGCAATGAGCCTGATGCCGCCGTCGGTCGGCCGGTAGAGTACAACAGCGGCCAGGCAAGACGAGAGAGCCACGGTTCGAGAAGTGTTCGGCGCGTCGACCAACGGAGAGCGTAAGGTTCGCAGGTCTTGGCGCACGAAAGGGGGCGGGCGGGCGAACCTGAACAGGTCGGATCGCACTGCATCGGATCGCATCGGATCATGACGATGGTGTGGCGTTGGCGGCGGCAGCGGCCGCAACGGCAGCCGCGCCAGCGCCGCGGAGCATCATGGCG
>NW_006920898.1:77797-80616 GCF_000417875.1 Pseudozyma flocculosa PF-1
CGCGCGCGCGTCGNGTCGCGCGCGCGCGTCGTCTCTCCGGCCGCCNCCCGCGGCTCCCCTGCCTGCCGCAGCATCGGCACCGGCACCGGCACCGGCACCGGCACCGGCGGCAGCACCGCCCTGACCCTCCTGGAGCAGTTCGCAGAGAACGCCGACCACCGCGTCCACCTCGTCCGGCGCGATGCCACCGCAGCCCGCGGCGATCAGCCTGCGGTACGCCGCCATGGTCCTTCCCGTCCCCTGCTCGCGTGCCCGGGCGACAAACGTGTCGACCAGGTCGCTCCGTTTCGCCCGGACCTCGGCCAGCTGGTGCTTGAGCTCGGCAATGGCAGACTTGATGTCCTTGCCCTTGGCCAGGCCCGCGATCAGCTTCTTGGGGTCCTGCTCTTCGGCAGCGGCGGTGCTGGCCACGTTGGACAAGCTGCTCTCGACCAGCTTGCCGTCGGCGGTGCCCGTCTCGGTCCTGGCCTTTTTGATGGCCTCCCTGCCCTGCTGCCAGTCGGCCTCCATCAGCTCGCGGTTCCTCTTTCCGAGCCCGGCCTTGAGCGCCCCCTCGAGCTGCTCGACCGTCTTGCGCTCCGCCTCGACGCCCTTGGCCTCGTCGTTGAGGCCCTCGGCGACGCGCGCGCTCTCCTCAATCTCGTTCTGTATTTGCTTGAGCAGGCCGTGGGCCTGGGTCAGCCTGCGGTCGGCGGCGCCCACCTCGCTGTCGTAGCTGTCGGCGAGGCTGTGGAGCAGCGTGCTCATCAGCGTGATGGTCCTCCCCGCCGTCCGCTGGCCCGCCTCGGACGTGTGCATGGCCGACGTGGCGACGGCGGGCAGGCCGTCGGCGCCGATCTCTACGCCCGCTGGGCCGATCCGGGATGGGCTGGATCGAAACCGCTCGTCCTCGACGATGTAGTCCTCGGCGTTTTTGCCTTCCTTGTTGCGGATCTTTGGATCGCCGCCGTGCTCGAGGATGAGGCGGACGAGCCTCTTTGAGCGCGCGCGCGCCGCCATGGTCAGGGGCGTCTCGCCCTCGTCGTCCTGGAAGTTGAGGATGTCGGCCAGCTGGTCGCCGTAGTCGGCCAGCCGGTTGATCATCGTCTCCATGTAGTATCGGCTGGCGTGCGGCTTGCCTCGGCTGAGGGCGAGGTCGACGACGTGGTGGAAGACGGTGCGGTCGTTGCGGTCGATGTTGAGGATGCTGCGGTGCAGCAGCTCAAAGAGCTCGGGGAACTTGCGCAGGTCGTAGTTGTTGGAGAACATGGTGGCTCGCATCAGGGCCGTCTGGCCGTTGGTGTTTACGCGGAAGATGTCTGCGCCGGCCGAGAGGAGGAGCTTGACGACGCGGATCCTGCCCATGGCGCAGGCCCAGTGGAGCGCCGTGTGCTCGTCGTCGTCGATGCTCATGTTTGCGTCAAAGTCGGCGGGCGGGTTGATGAGGAGCGAGGGCACCGTGGTGTTTTCGGTGACAAAGTAGTCGAGGATCATGTCGGCGTAGCGCGCCTGCATGCTCGTCTCCCTGGCGCTGTAGCCGTTGGCGCTGTACAGGCTGGCGATGCGGTCCGCGGCGATGGGGCTCGGGGTGCGCGAGGAGCTGCTGATGTCGCTCGGGGGAGGGCTGATGCTTCCCTCGGACACGTCGACCTTTGCGGCCGAGGCAATCTCGGAGTCAGTCTCGAGGCTGGTGGCGCGCCTGGAGCGGCCGAGGGCGGCGGCATCGGCAGCAGCGGCCTTCTTTGCGCGTCCGGCGGCCGAGATGGTGTGCTTGGGAGCGGGCGGAGGTGATTCTGCCGAGGGGACGTAGGAGGTGATGGGGTGGAGGAGGCCCTCGATCTTGTACTTTTCGGCGAGCTCGATGGCCGACTCGAGCGGGATCCAAGTGCCTGCGGCGGGCGTCGCCGAGGGAAGATGACGCGAGTGGGGACGAGATGCAGGGGGTGGGGAGGGTATGGGATCAGAGTCGAATCGGACGGGAAGCCCAGGTGCTGGCCTTGCACTCACCCTGATACTTTCCGTAGCCGCCCTGGATCTTTTCGTGGGTGCCCTTTTGGACCTCTCGTTCGAGGACGCGGGTGCGCTGTGGCTTGTCGAGGCCGACGACCTTGAGGATCTGGGTCGCGTTGAGCCAGCTGTCGGAGCGGCGTCGCATGACTGCGACGCTGTTGATGATGCACTCGTACACGGGCACGCCCGAGTAGGTGGCCTGCGTGCGGAGGGGAGCGTGGAGGAGGAGGGGGAGCAGCAGCAGCGGTGAGGCAACGGCGCGAACAAGACCAGTGAGTGAGTGGACGGGGGCGGGGCCATAGAGCAGGCGCGAGCCATGCCAACGGGCGGTGGGCTCACCTTGAAAATGGTCTTGTCGTTGGACATGGTGGTGTTAGGAAGGCGCCGCGAAGACGGCCGAGCGAGGGCGGCCCAGCAGGACGGGAACGAGGACGAAGACGAGGGGCGAGGCGATGGAGCGAGGCGCGCGGCGTGATCCGTGCTGGGATTCGAAAGTGGTGCACGCGCTAGAGTGGTGAATGCGTGGATGTGGCGGGCAGATGACTAGGATATTGTCAACGCGGTGGAAAAGGGCGAGGGCGAGGTCGAGGTCGAGGGCGAGGTCGAGAGCGCGTCGGAAAGGTGGCTGCTACCGGGGCTCTGGAAGAGGATGAAGGGATGAGATGGCGATGGCGATGGCGATGGCGATGGCGAGCGTGGGGCAGGCTGAGTGGGGCGGGCGTCGATGGAGGATCAGGCCCAGATCGAGCGAGGTGGGAAAGGCAGGGTCCGGGATCTCTGGCGGCGGCGGCGGCGGGCAGAGCTGAGAAGCAAAGGCAGGCAGGCAGGCG
>NW_006920898.1:81610-84177 GCF_000417875.1 Pseudozyma flocculosa PF-1
GGGGGCCGAAAGCCCAGCTCGACGCCAGGCCGGCGAGCGCGTCGCAAGTCGCAACTCTGCGGGCTGGGTGGCGGGCTGCCTGCCTGCCTGCCTGCCTGGCTGCCTGCCTGCCTCGCCCCGTCTCGCTTGCTGGCCAGGCCTGGCCTGGGCCCGAGGTCAAGCGGGTCAGGGTGTTGGTTTTGGCGTTTGCATCGGAACCCGGGCTGCTCGCCAAGCCAGGCCGCACCCAACCGGCCGATAATGGCGAGCTAGCCAGCCCTGTCTTAGCCACGCGCAAGTTTTTTCCCGCAGGGCTTGAAGCCCCGCGCTGCCAGCTGGCTAGGTAGCTCCTGCAGCCCAATTTTTTTTCTCCTCGCTGGGCCGAGCGACCTCTTTGGCTCGAGAGAAATTTCAGCCCGGCTTGGCTTTGGGTCGGTCGTGTGCCTCTCTCGTGGGGCTAGCCACCGGCAGCTTCCTCTTGAGCACCCGAAGCACCCGCACCCGGACCTTCTGAGAAGGACAAAGCCAAGCCTTGAAGCACCAAGCAAGCTGCCCAGCCTTGCCAACACCATCTTCAATCCAATACGGCATCCCTCCCCGCACCGAGCCCCACACCGCCAACAGTCGTGCCCTCTTGATTCGCTTCTCTCCCCCCCTCTCTATCTCTCTCTCCGCCACACCCTCAGCCTGCGTATCCGACGTCACTGCCTCTGGGTTTAGACTCTCGACTCTCTCCCTGTCACCACCACCTCATCACCACCTCTGCCACTGCCACCACCACCACAGCAACCCCGCCATGTCTTCCTCTGCCTCGTCGGCCGCCTCGGACTCGGACGATGACCGCATGACGACCCGCTCCGCACCCGCCACCACCTACCGGCGTCAGATTGCTCCCCTCCCGCAGTCGCCCCGCGCCTCACCCGCACCCGCCTCGCTCACAGGCGCAGCCGCCATCAAGACCGAAGCAGCCGACGGCACCGCAGCATCATCAGCAGCAGCAGCAGCAGCACCGTCGACATCATCCACAGCAGCATCAGCATCAGCGCAGCCCAAGCCCGCGATGCGCCACGCACTCCCACCCAAGCCCGTCACCGCCATGCCCGGCACCTCGCACGCAGCAGCCTCTTCCTCGTCGTCGTCGTCGGCCGCAGCACCCCACCCCAAGCGCACCCGCGTCGACTCCAACCTCGTCCCCCAGGTGCCAAAGGTGCCAAAGACGACGACCGAAAAGGAAAACACGCCCCGCCTCATCGTCGTCCTCGAGCAGGCCTGCCTCGAGACCTACAAGGTCTCTTCCGGCTCGGCGGGACGCAGCTCGGGCGGCAACGGCCGCAACGCCAAAAACGACGGCGACAAGTACGCGCTCCTCAACTGCGACGACCACCAGCGCGTGCTCGCCAAGATGGGGCGCGACATTGCAGAGGCCCGCCCGGACATTACCCACCAGTGCCTCCTCACCCTGCTCGACTCGCCCCTCAACAAGGCCGGACTGCTCCAGGTCTACATCCACACGGCAAAGGGTGTTCTGATCGAGGTCAACCCGCACGTTCGCATCCCGCGCACATTCAAGCGCTTCAGCGGCCTGATGGTCCAGCTCCTCCACAAGCTCAGCATCCGCAGCGTCCAGGGCTCGGAAAAGCTCCTCCGCGTCATCCGCAACCCCGTCACCGACCACTTCCCCGCCAACACGCACAAAATCACCCTCTCGTTTGACTCGCCCGTCCAGCGCCTCTCGTCGTACCTCCCCACGGTGCCCAAGGACCACAGCATTGCCGTCTTTGTCGGCGCCATGGCGCACGGACAGGACAACTTTGCAGACGGCGTCGTCGACGAAAAGATTTCCATCTCCGAGTACTCGCTCAGCGCCTCGGTCGCCTGCGGAAAGGTGAGCAGGCGGGGCGGGTTCCCCCATCTCCTGTTCCTCTTGTGCCGTTGCGAGCTCGTTGCTGACCTTGTCCTTTTGCCCCTCGTCGTGCCCCCCATGCCTTGCTCGCTCGCTGCGATGCCCTTTTGGACAGTTCTGTTGCGCCCTCGAAGACTTCTGGGGCGTCGTCTGATCGCCCTTTCGACTCTCGACTCTCGACTCTCGACTCTCAGCCCTTCCCTTTCCCCCTTCTTGTATCCTCGACGGTCTAGAAGGCCCATCGCATCGTGTCTCGTTGGGGCGGTTCCGGTACAGCCTCCAATCGATCTTCTATCCGTTTGGCATACCTTTGGATCTTGGGCCGAGTTTGAAAAAAGGGAAAGGGATGGGACGTACACCGCCTTTCTACTTTCGTCCTCGTCCGTCTAGCAAGGCGAGGCGAGGCGAGGCGAGGCGAGGCGCGGTGGAGGGGCGTGCACCGGCATCGCATCGCTTCACATCTTGGTCCTCTGCTGGTTGCCGTTGACCTGGTGCGGGAGTAGGGCGTCGCCGCGCGCCCATGCGCTCACGAGGACGCGGGCAATGGCCGTATCCGGGGGGAAGACTATCGCCATGACGGCCGGCGGGGGGGGGGGGGGGGGGGACGGGGAACGGGGGGAGGGCACGACGGACGTAACTACGTACCTACCGTACCCGGTCCCGTTCCGTTTTTCGTTTCGTCGTT
>NW_006920898.1:84588-86487 GCF_000417875.1 Pseudozyma flocculosa PF-1
CGCGCNCGCCACGCCCNCCCCCNCCCCCCCCCCCCCCCGGCAGCGCCGTGCACACTCACAAATTGGTAGGGTACGGCCAGGGCTGGCTGGAATGGTAGACGACCTCATTGACCTTGACGCCGGCCTCTTCGAGCACCTCCCTCCTGACGGCCTCCTCAAACGACTCGCCGGGCTCGCAGAAGCCAGCGAGGCAGCTGACGAAGCCCCGCGGCCACTTTTTCTGCCGGCCCAGCAGCACGCTGTTGCCGTCGGCGCTGATGATGGCCATGATGATGACGGGGTCGGTGCGCGGGTAGTGGAAGTTGCTCAGCACCTGCGTCGACGGGCAGATGTCGGTCGATGTCGACTCGAATGGCTGCGTGAATGACGGCGATGAGGAGGAGGAGGAGGAGGAGGAGGTAGGAGGGGCGTAGGGTGCGAGCGACGACGAACAGCCGCGCTTGTAGCCCGACCAGAGCGAATACTGGCGGCGGGCACAGGCGGGGCAGTACTGCGGACGGCGCGCGGAAGGGTGCGGGCAGGGCCAGCAGGGGAGGGTCGTTAGCATTGCGTGCGAAACCTCGAGAATGGACCGCACTGCACGGCACTCGCACGGCAGCACGCGCACGGGGAGAAGGACGAGGCCTGTACTCACCTGGCACCTCTCGTTCCAGTCGACCAGGCTCTTTGCCTGTGCCACGACGGCGGCATCCTCGAGCGGCCACGACTTGGTGGCCGAATTGGCGCGCATGTCGAGGAAGTCGTACTTGTCATCGGCCTTGAGCTTGTCCAGGAGCTTGCGGGTGGGCAGCTGCTCCGAGGCAGTACCAGCGCCAGCGCCAGCACCGTTGGTGGGCGGGACAAAGCTGAGCGAGAGGGCAAAGTAGGGTCTGCCAGCGGGCGCATTGGCGTCGTCGTCGTTTGCGGCCTTGTCGGCGTTGTTGGAGGCGTCCTGGGCCATCTGGCCGGGCAGCGAGGTGGCGGCGAGGTCAGACTCGTCGATGCCGAGAAAGACGAGGGCGAGGTTGCTGGGCCCGAGCCCGTCGGTGGCGCGCGCAAACTCCTTCTGTCTTTGCTCGCCCGCGCGGTTCTCGAGGCGGTAGACGTCGGGCCCAAAGATGCCCGGGCCGGTGCCGCCGCAGAGCTGCTTGCTCTGCTCGATCGTGTCGCGCACCTCGGCCCAGGAGAGGGTGGCGAGGCCGCCTTCCTTGTCGCCTGCCTTGTGGACGAGCGGGTCGAGGTTGTTGAGGACGACGAAGCGGGTGGCGTCCGACGAGATGGCGCTGTTGAGAAAGGCCGACGAGGTGCGGAGCCACGAGAGGCGGTTGAGCTTGGATCCGGCGTAGAAGTTGACGGTGGAAAACGAGGGAAAGGGCGTGTGGGTCGACATGCTGGGCAAAGGGCGAGAGGTCAAAGACCGGGGCCGCTGACGAGGCAAGAGGGGGACGGGTTGCGGAGCGAGGCGATGCGTCGAGAGTCGTCGGAGCGGCCAAGAAGCAACTGAGGCCAGGCGGGTCGTGTCGCGGGCAAAGGTGCGTGGAGGTGCCAAGAGGGTGACGGTGCGAAGGGACATGGACCGAAAGCAGGTGGTGGCCGGCGTTGGTGCTGATGGAAGGTAGGCAGGGATCTGTCCGGATGGCAAGAAGGAGGCAAGCTGAGGACTCGAGCGCGCACGTCGACAGGGCCTCCCCGCCGTCGTCTCGATGTCGCAATCGCCGCTGACGGGGCAGCAAGGCCCGCATCGCATGTGGAGATCTCGCGCCAGCCGTCGTCGACAGGCGCCGGTCCGTCTGTCCGCTCGACCGCCCGACCGCCCGACCGCCCGACCGCCCGACCGCCCGCTCGACCAACCGGTTTTGCCGTGGGCCGGCCGGCAACGGGCTCGTGCGAGACGCGCCCCGCCCTCGAGCTGCCACGCGA
>NW_006920898.1:86507-120206 GCF_000417875.1 Pseudozyma flocculosa PF-1
ACGAAGGTTCGGGTCGCAGTCTGGCTTTCAGCATTCTCCACTGACCCCACTCAAACGCAGCCAGTCAGGTCAGCGCCACACACACACACACGACAATCTTCGATAGAGAGCGAGAGAGGATGGATTCCCGGTGACAATGGGCGCGCCCGTTTGCGCCCCAACGGGTCAGCGCCGCCGTCGACTAGGTGAGCCGCACTGGCAAAACGGATGCAATAATCATGTACAGATGGTTCGACGACGAGGGAAGGGTATCCCGGCGCTTTTGGGGTTGGTGGGGTCAAGGTGGCTGAGGGGACAGTTGGGCAGGCAGGCAGTCTAAGACAACAAGAACGTCAAGCGTATCAACGCAAGGAGGCGTGGCGCCCCTCTCTAGTCAACGAGATCTTCTTGCCGGCGGGCTCCTGGGCAGCGCCGGTTCGTGCGCCACCACGGCCGCCGCCGCGCGCACCCCATCCGCCGCCACGAGGGGTACCGCGGAAGCTTCCGTCTCCGCCGCCGCGGCCGCCACCACGGCCGCCGAAGCCACCGCGTCCGCCGCCACGGCCACCGCGGTCAAAGCCACCGCGGCCGCCGCGCGCACCGCCGCGTCCACCGCCACGGCCGCCATCGTTGCTCCGCGGCTGCGAAAAGTCGAGGCGCAGCGGGCGGCCCGACAGCTCAAAGCCAGTGAGGGCCTCGATGGCCTTCTGGGCGCTCTCCTGCGTCGAGAACTCGACGTAGCCAAAGCCCTTGGGCCGGTTGCTCTCCGGGTCCTTGGGCAGGCGCACGCCGGAGACCTCGCCGTACTCGGCGAAAGTGTTCCACACGTCGTCCTCGGACACCGAGAACGCCAGGTTGCCCACAAAGAGCGTCGACGACGGCGCGCTCCGCTCGTCGTTGAACTTCTTCTGGCGGTCCTGCTGGCGGTCGGCGGCGGGCTTGGGCTGGCTCAGGTCGACCTTGATGTTGCGGCCGTCGACCTCCTTGCCCTGCGCCTCCTCGAACGCCTTCTTGGCGGCGGCGGGCGTGGCGAAGTCGACGTAGCCAAAGCCGCGGCTCTTGCCGCTGTCCCGGTCGAGCTGGACGCGCGCGTTGGTCACCTCGCCGTACGCCTCAAACTCGCTCTTGAGCCACTCGTTGTCGACGTTCCAGCTGAGCTGGCCGACCCAGATCGAGCACGTCTCGTTCTCGTCGCCGGCCGCCTCCTCGGTCTTTGCCTTCTTGGCGGCGGGCGCCTCGTCGTCCGCCTTGCGCTTCTTGCTGTCGGCCGCCTTGTCCTCCTCGTCGTCGTCGGAGTCGTCGGTGCCAGAGGTGCTGCTCGAGTCCGAGTCCGAGTCAGAGTCAGAGTCCGAGTCGGACGACTCTGCGTTGGGGTAAGAGGGGAATGCGGAAGAGGGATCGGTGCCGTGTCAGTCATGTGCGCAGGCGTAGAAGTGGGGCAAGGTACGCTCTAGAGCGCCTGAGCAACACTCACCAGTCGAGTCGGCCTTGGTGCCGTTGGCGACGGGGGCGACCTCCTTCTTGACCTCCTCCTCGTCGTCCTCGTCGTCAGACGAGTCGGACGAGTCCGAGTCAGAAGAGTCAGAAGACTCGTCCTTCTTGGCGGCGGCGGCGGCGGCGGCGGCGGCGGGCTTCTCCTCCTGTTTCAGCGCAGGAAGCAGGGCAGGAAAAAGAGACGTGTAGGGAATGCGCGGCGGTCTGTCAGCACTGAAGAAGGTTCTCACTGGAGCAGCCCATCGCGAGACAGCCAGTGGGGGAACAGATACAAACCTCGTCGTCGCTGCTGTCGTCCGAGTCGGAGTCGTCGCTGCTGTCGTCTTCGCTGCTGCTGCTGCTGCTCTCGACGGGGGGAGGGGTGGGCTCCTTCTTGGCGGCCTTCTTCGAGGCCTTCTTGGCGGCCTTGGCGTCGGCCTTGCCGGCAGGGGCAACAGCCTCGACGGGCTTGACAGACTTGTCCTTCTTGCCCATGGTGGTGGATGTAGTGGGGATTGGAGTGAGGAGGTGGTAGGGAAAGGACGGGGCAAAGAGAGAAGGAGACAGGGATGGATGGGACGGAGAGAGGGAGGGGGAAGGGTTGGTGGTCCGGAAGGAAGAGGGGACGGGTCGAAGGTGTGGGCCCCTTGTACCGACCGCGCTTGCCACCAGGCGTAGGTAGCCTGCCTGCCTGCCGGCTGCCAACTTCGGCGGACCCCAGAGGGCGTGCTGCCCCGAAGAAAATTATGCTCACCTCGCCGCCAGGCAGCTGGCGGCGAGGAAGATTTTTCGGCGTGGCGCCTCTCAGCTCGCCCCTCTTGGACATCTACGCCCAGCCCCTTCGCTCTCGGCAGGCCCTGTCGCCGGGCTCTGGGCGTGAGAGGTGTTGGCACCCCTCGGGCAGGCCGGACCAAGGCAGGCGTGGCGCGCGTCTCTGTGCTCGCCCTCTCTCTCATAGCTGCTGCGCCCGCAAATTTTTTGGCGGCTGGCGAGCAAAAATTTGCATCCCGCCCGACCCTGAAGTGTCTTGGGGGGTCTCCGAGACCCGAGCAGCCAAGTCGGTCAGCTGACGTGATCCTGACAGAAGAGATGAAAGGGTCGTCAGGCAGGCCCACCCATCATAACCCTGCCTGTCGGCTCCGGACGGCAAGGGCACTTGAGAAGAAACCGGCGTGGTTTTGCGCGCGGGGGGGGTCCCTTTTTGGTTGGCCCGGTCCTCCCTCGCCGGGTTGCCTGCCTCGAGCGTCCAGTGTGACGGAGACCACAGCTGGCAATCGTCGATCAACCAGCCAACCATTCGAGGTTCCTCCAACGCCCTCGACCACTTGACCACCTCGCTCGCTCTCCTCCCCTAGGCCGCTGCTCCGACACCAGGCTCGCCTCGTGCCTTCCTTGTCCATCGCCATCAACACCAGGCCGCAGACCCCTCGCCCTCCCTAGACTCTGCAGCCGCCCCACTACTAACTCCCCTGTCTCCTCGACGCGATTGGCCCTGGTTGCTTCGCCCCAACCCCTCCTTGCTCGACCTCGTATCGCCCTGCACTCCTGACGACGTCCCCACAGAACGTCCCAGCAGCGTCGTGGGTCGTTCAACGGCCGGTCGCCCCTTGGCACGCATCATCTGTCTATATCCCCGTCGGACATCAAGCGCGGACCTCTCCTTTCATGCTTCGCTCTCACGCTGCTACCGCCGTCCTCCAGCTCTCCTTCGCATAGCGCGCAGAGCAGGTAGCGCCAGCGCTTTGGGGCACGGTCGTCGGTGAGCACTGCCCGCTCGGGCCGCCACAATCGGACGCAGCCGTCGTCGATACTCAAGCCTCGTCTGCGCTTCGTCGCTCTGCTCTGCCCTGCTTGGCTTCGCCTCGCACTGCTCTGGCCTGCACGACTCGCCTCGGCTCATCTCGACCACCACCTGCCCCTTAGTTGTCGGTCGAGGCTCAAAGTTCTCCGATGGCTCGCCCATGCAACCTCGCCGCATCCTCTCGAGCGCCTCAAACGCTTCGCGGCAACTGGCACCGCCTCTCTGCGCACAGCTCAACCCGGCTCTAGCTGGACCGGGCCCCTCGCGCTTCCCCGGCTGTCTCGAGAGCCCTGCATCGGGTCGCTCTGTTGCAGGCCCGCCTCTTGCGGCGTCGCCTGTGGCACCTTCGTCGGCGCGGTCTCCGTCCTTGCAGGCTCGAACTGCGCGGCACCTCGACTTCCTTTATCCTCCAAGCATCTCTCGCCGGCCAGCATCCTGCGGCACTGCACTTTCAAGCAATCTCGATGGCCGCCGCGCTGTCTCCCAGATCCGCCAGCACTCGAGCCTCTCGTTCTACGATGCTTCCTTTCCACCCACGCACCGGTCACAATCCGCTGCCAGATCCGATTCGACCGCCTCCGATCAGCCTGCGAATCAGGAACAGCAGCAGGAGCAGCAGCCGAACGATGTATCCCGACTCACGGATGAGACGCGAACAGCGAGCCCCAAGCGCCGAACAGGAAAGAAGAAGAGCAGCGCCGATTCCGCTCAGCTCGTGGCGCACGCAGGGCTCGACTCATCATTGTCAGGACACAAGACCGGCGTCAAGGTCGATCTTCGACCGAGCGAGGCCGCTGAATTGCAGCAGAGCGGTTCCAGCGATTCAATGACGGAGGAGAGGCTGCTTCCGGACGTGCAAGCAGCTATGCTGGCCGGCGACTCATCGACAGCTGCCAAGCTCCTCTCGGCATCTTTGATACGGATAGGATGGACACCGGCGTCCGACATCAAAGGGCGACAAAATGGGGAAAATCAGAGGCCAGGATCGGGACAGGTTGCACAGCCCACCAAGCCATCTGCGACCATGGATGTCCGCGCGGTCGAGGCAATCGCCTCGCTTTGCGAGCGGCTCATGGTCCAGCTCACGGCGCGCGGAGTCGATCGTCGACCTCGGCCTGCGCCAGGATCCCCCAACGAAGCACATAGGGAGTCGGCATTGCATCTCTGGGAGGTGTTGCGGCATTTTCGAGTGCCTCGCACCTCCGCCAGCCAGCTGGCGCTCATACAATGGCTGCTCCGGGACCGGCAGCGCCTCAAAGCAGCACGCGTATACGCCACCGAGCTGCGCGCCTGGTGGAACGTCTACGAGACTTCGGCGGCCGCAGGACACCGTCGACCATCGCAAGCAGACCCCATGTCGGTCGCGCTCGAGCGCAGCAGGCCGAGCGGGGCTTTGCTTCACGCCATCCAGCGGGACCTTGCCCGCCTCGAGGCGGTGTTGGCTTCGCCCGCTGCTCCTGGACCCCAGATCAGCGGCCGGCCTGTCTCGATCGAGTACGGGGAGGCGCTGCTGTCGCTGTGCCAGCTCCTCGTGAGCCCACCCATGACGATGCTTCCTCCCGACAACAGCGCCGAGATCGCTTGGATCATCTCGGCTGCCTGTCGCTATGATAGGGCCTCGCAACACTTGAAGCCGAAGGCGGGCTCGGCAGCAGACAGTGCAGCAGCCGAGTCCGTGGCACGCAAGAAGATCGGCAAAGCGATACGCGGCTGCATGCGATCCTTCATCCGTCAGCTCGCCTCTGAAGACTTTGACGGCGTCAAGGGCCAGCCGAGACCACCGAAAAGGAACACCGTGGCAGGACGAGCACCGCCAAAACTATCGATGTCATCGTACAACCAGCTCCTCTTCTACTGCCTCAAGGTGCTGCGCTCGACCGAGCTCTGCCACGTCGTCTTTGCCCACCTGATGGCGTCCCGCGACAGAGACGGCCTTGAACCAGACCACGTCACGATCAACACGATGCTGCGACAGGCCACCATCAACCGGCTCCATGGCCTCGCCAATTCCATCCTCGCCGTTTCGGCCCGACAGGCCCGAGGTGCCGCGCAAGCTCCGCCTGCCGCTCCTCAGGCACCTCGGGTGGCCAGCCATGGCACTCCTCCCGACGGTGTGGCTGCCCCTGCCGTACCCTCCTCACCTCGATCAGCGGCTCCGGCATCCAGCACGTCTTCGAGCCGCCGGGCCGAGAATCAGACGATGCTCAGCAGCATCGATGACGCAATTAGGAGGGCCGACTCCTACCGCCTTCACGCGCTGATCTCTCTGGTGGCCTCGTCTGGGTCGTTCCTGCGCCGTCACCGCGGCCAGCCTTCCTACATCAGCATCCGCGATCTAGTCGCGCGCGTCTATCCCAGGCTCGTCGAGCGGTCGCGCAAGAGCCCCAAGCCGCCACCAGCAGCCAACGCCGGCGCGACAGACACCAAGCAACCTCAGGCCCATGCGGACTGGGACGCGGCATCGCTGCGACCTCGAATTGGCAGGCAGAGCCGTTTTGCGATCTACGAGCCTCATGTGCTCACCGCCGTGCTCAACCTCGTAGCCAAGGCGGGCAAGACGGGTCTGGCGTTGCGCATCTGGCGCATGATCCGGCACTTTAGCCGCCAGAGCCAGGTGACACGGCGCCAAGTGTCGGAAAAGCCCTGGATGGTGCCGACCGAGGCGGCCACGATCCTCTTCCAGACCCTCGCCGCCGAGGGCCGCAAGTCGATGAAGGTCTTTGTCCCCCGTGGCCGTGCGCGCAGCTTTCAGCGGCGCCGACCGCCGCGCTACTTCGGCGCCAGCCCAGGAAGCCGCCAGATCTATGCCGTCGGGTGGGCGCTCGACTCGAGCATCCCGCAGGCTGGTCGAGGCGCCGGATCCATGCTCCGCTGTCAGGCCGCCCGGCTCGTGGCGATGCACGAGTACTGGCGCCTGCTCGAGAGGTGGAACCTGGCCGCACCTCTCGCCAAGGCCACCGCAGCGCAGAAGTGCCCCGGTCCCGTCGTTCTACCCTCGGACGGCTCGGTGCGGGTCCCCGACTCGCGCTTCTACGATGCGCTCCTCGACCTCTTTGGCCGGCGGGCTGGCATGCGCGGCCGCACGCCGACGTATCGATCGCGATCCGACTGGATCCATCGAACGCGAAAGGCCAAGGCGGAGAGGGACGGGAAGAGACAGGCGCTCCGGGCCACCGTTGCGACGGAAACTCGTGCCGATGTCGCTGTCGCCGCAAGCGGTGCCAAACCGGCGCCTTTGCAGCCCACGTCGACCTCTGCCGATCTCGCCGCCACCGGCGTCGCGCCGTTCAGGCGGCTCATGAATTCGCGAGGACGGTGGACCGACCGACCGCCGAAAGCGTTCCTGCTGGTGCTGCTCAAGCACATGCGGGCGCTGGGCATCGAGATCCCGCTGGCCTACCGCTGGCTGCTCGAAGAGGGATGGCAGGCACCCCAGGGAACCGTCTACGACACATCGCCGTCGACGGACGACGAGACGCCGCGTTGGGGCCGGTTCAGCGCGTTCCGCGGCCCACGGACCAAGACCGTCGGGCTGCCAGTGCAGTCGAGATCATCGGAGCGGAAAAAGTGAGCCGGCACGCGCGCAGATTAGAAGGGCGATGGTCTCGGGATCGAGAGCCAACCTCGTTGCAATCAAACCTATCGAATGACTATCGAACAACGGAGGCGTGATGAGGGACGCGCGGCGGCACACCGTCGGTCAGTAGCCCGTCGCCGGGTCGACGACGCCGTCCATGTCAGCGCCGTTGACAAAGGCGCGAGCGTTCCTCGAGATGCGCTCGCGCAGGAAAGGCTCGATGAGCTGGGGCGTGACGGCCGAGTGCGGTGTGACGATGAGCGGGGTAGTGCCGCCCTCATGGCGCTGGCCAGACTGCATGAGGTGCCAGAGCGGGTGGCTCGGAGGCAGGGGTTCCGGCTCGACGACGTCGATGCCCACCCCGCCAAGTCGTCCCCGCTCGACGGTCTCGACGAGGGCATCGGTATCGACGAGCTGGCCGCGGCTGACGTTGATGAGCACCGACCCGGGTCTCATGGCGTCGAGCTCGGCCCGGCCAAACAGGCGGCGGTTGGACGGTGTCAGCGCCAGGGCCAGGACGACGATGTCGGCCTCAGCCAGCGCCTCGTGGAGCGACGCGACGTGGTAGAACGTCGGCGGAGCCACACAATCGCCGTCGCCCCCGATGCCATCGCGCCCGGACGCGTCGCTGGTACCGTCGCTGCTGTCGCTGTCATCTTGGCGTCGATCCATGCCGACTCGACGTCGGACTACCGAGATGCGGCATCGGAACGGACGGACCAGCTCGATGAACGCCCTGGCCGCCGCTCCGTAGCCGACGACGACGATGTGCTTCCCCAGCAGCGTCAAGCCCAGCTTGGGGCCCCAGGATTGGGCCGCGACGCGCTGCGGGATGCGTCGGAGGAGCGAGAGGATCAGCGCGAGGGCATGCTCGGCCACGAGCGCGCCTGCCGTTCCCTGTTGACGGCACGGCGCCGAGCAGCCAAGTTGGAGCACCGGCATAGGCATCGGCATCAGCTTCTGTCGTTCTACCGGTATGCAATTGCGAGGGCGCGGAGGCGGGGACGGGGACGGGGGTGGAAGACCGAGGCAGGCGCGGAAGTCAGGGAGGGAACGGGAGGATGCACGCACCTTTCCAGAACACCAGATCCTATCCGGGCGCTCGCGGATCAGGTCGAGGTAGGCGTCGACGCCGGACATGGGGAGCTGGACCCACTCGATGTGCGGGTACATCTTGAGGACGGTGCGGAGGCGGACGTGGGCCTCGGCATCGGTCATCTTGGGCAGGTAGATGAGCCCCCTCGTCTCGGACGTCGGCGTCGACTGCAGGTGCAGGTTGGGCAGCAGGTGGCGGAGGTGCTTGGCCAGGGGCAGCGGGTCCAGCACGCACTCCGACGGCGAGGGGAGGATGGCGATGGGCAGTGCGGCCGCGGCGGCAGCGGCGGCAGGGAAAGGGGTGGTGGCGACTGGCATCTTGGCGGTCTTCCTACCAGTACGAGGCTTGGGTCGAGCAGGAGGGGGTTGGGAAGATGTCTTGCGGTGCGGGACAGACCAGCATGGGCGAATGATCTCGAGGGGCTTATACATGTCCTCGATCGACCTCGACGGCGACCATGCATCGATGGGACACCATCGACCCCGTTGCGTACACCACTGCTGCAGCAGAGAGCACATCGCGGTATGCTCTAGGTCCACCTTTTGCCCACCCGGACGGCACCGCACCATCGGTCAAGCTGATCGAGGCAGCACTGAGGAGCCAGGTAGGCCCAGTCCCCTGCGCCGCCTGAACGCGTAAGACGCCGCCCGCCGTCGTCGTCGTCCGCATTGCCGCAGCCCCGAGCATCGCTGGGAACAATGAGGGGTGACGAAGAGATCCGAAGCCCTTGCCAGCCAAGTTCCTCGCGGCGGTGTCCATCTCTCCGTCTTGCTGCCGAGCGGTAGTCGCGGCTCCAGCCAGACTCGATTGCGACATGGACCGCGGACGGTGATGTGGCGGTCGAGACCGGGATGCAAGCAGGCCCGCCCGCGCGGACCGCCGTACATGCCGAGGTTGACCGTATTCGCCGGACGGGGGCAACGACGGTTCCGCGGGGACGTACATCTGTCGAGGACATCCTGTTCGCCGCCGTTTACGTCGAAGTCGAGAACAAGGTTGCATTCGGCAAGGCAAGGGCGCCACACCTCGATCTTCGGTAGCCATCGGGATCTGGTGGCAATGAAGAAGAGAGAGAGCGGGGTTGAGCTTAGAGCATAGGTACATACATTTTCTTTCGCTCCGTGGGCAAGGAGGTCGAGCTTGTGTCTATCGGCTCGACCAGCGAGCGAGGGACGACCGGACCTTGTTCGGAACATCGGGGCGTGGTGCATGTGATGTGGGGGGTCCATCGGACCGGCGAAGACGGCGGCGACGAGCGTCCCGGGCCTTTGTGCGCCGAACGCTGAAAGTTGCACCCCAAGGCAACCGAGACCGTCACAGCAACCGTATGTGCATGCATGGTAGGGGCGCAGGACGAAACAGCTCCTGCAACGACGCAGCAGACGGCACACACAGAGGGAATGTGATGGGAGTGGACGGACACAACGCACAATCCTACTCGTATTGCTACGGTCCCGGCAGAAACGGGCGGGCTGGCTACAGACAGACTGGCAAGACGAGGCGGGATCTCTACAAGTTGGTGGAGCAGGGTAAGCACAAGATGGAGGGGGGAGATGGCGGGGGAGGGATGCCGTTCTCGCCTGCGCCGCAATGAAGGGGAGGCGGTCGAGCGGCATATGTAAGTGGCCGGGTGAGATCAAGGTTGCCGGCTCAGCTCGATCGGAGCGTGGGAAGCGCCAGGAGGAGGGTTCGGTGTTGCAACAAGGGGACGAGCTTCTTGCGGTGCGTGCGTGCGAGCAACGACAATCGAAGATGGCGAAAGACCGTCTTCGGCGTCCATGCACGCAACGGAGCATGAGCGGCGGTCAGCTCAGGCTTGGGACATACCGGCAATCGCCGAATTGACCAGGTCCCAGCCATCGGTGTCTCCGTCGATGCTCCAGATGTTGAGGCCGCCGATACCGGCCTGCACCGCAAAGGCGCCCTTGTCCCACAGCGACGAAGTGTCGTCGTAGGTGACGACCGTCTGGCCGTTGGCGAGGTACGGCGTGTCGGAGCAGTCGTCCCAGTACTTTTGGTAACCCCCCGCCGCGACAAACAGGCCCGTCGACTTGTCCTTTGTCAGCGCGCCCTGCTTGACGAGCTGGTTGAAGTTGATCTGGCCAGAGCTCGTCGAGCCGTCGCTCGAGGTGAGCGTGCCGCGCCGCGAGAGGGCGGGGGCGGTCGAGGAAGACCCCGAGGAGGGCAGCCGGCGAGCGTCGTAGCGACCGACCCTGCCAGAGGGCACGTCGCTTCGTAGCTCGAGCAGGCTCCCCTCATCCCGCTCCGGCGCCGCGACGTATCCGGGCGGCGTCGTGGCGCCCTTGGACGGGCTGGCATCCCGGATGGCCAGCGTCTTGGCCCGGAGCGAGTTGTCGCTGCGCGCCTTGAGCTTGCGCCGGCTCGACGAGTTGATGTAGCCGTACGACGGGATGCCGAGCAGGATCTTTTCCCTCGGCATGCCCGCCGACGCCCACTGCTTGACGCCCGCCGCCGCATTGGCGCTGGGCTGGCTCGAGTTGCCGCACAGGTCGGCCAGCGGCGCATTGGCGCCCGGGTTGCCCGATGACCCCCACACGTCGTAGTTCATGATGAGGACGTAGTCGAGCGCGCTCGCGGCCCGCTCCACGCTCGTCACGGGCTGCCCCGTGCTGGCGATCCAGGGCTGGTGCGACACCGCCGCCGAGAGGATGGCGCCCTGGGGCAGGGCGGCGCGCAGCTCCTGCAGGAACGTCTGGAAGTTCATCGTGTCCTGCGGATCGTACTGGTTGCCCTCGTTGCCCTGCCCCGGGTACTCCCAGTCCAGGTCGATCCCGTCGAGCTGGTACTGGTCGTAGACCCCCTTGATGTTGGCGATGAACTTGGAGCGCGACGCGCTCGTCTTGACGGCCGGGCTGAAGTACGTCGAGCCTCCCCACCCGCCGATCGACAGCACCACCTTGGACTGGGCGCCGTGCGCCGCCGTCACGAGCCGCTTCAGCAGGCCCTTGGTGTTGTCGGTC
This sequence comes from Pseudozyma flocculosa PF-1, assembly GCF_000417875.1. NCBI lineage: Eukaryota > Fungi > Basidiomycota > Ustilaginomycetes > Ustilaginales > Ustilaginaceae > Pseudozyma > Pseudozyma flocculosa. The sequence continues at coordinate 97,415 of NW_006920898.1, forward strand.
GGAAAGTTGAGGTTGAAGTCCTGCGTCGGCAGCGCAAAGGCGTAGTTGATGAAGTCAAACTTGGAGAAGTCAATCTTCTCCGGCGGCAGGCTCGAGCTGGACCAGTCCGGCCAGTAGCCAGCCATCACTTTGCCGGTGTCGACTGTCTTGTCGCCGTCGGTGGTGGTGGTGTTGGTGGTGGTGGTGGTGTTGGTGTTGGTCGCGCCGGGTTTTGCGCTGGCCGTAGCCGTTGGCGCAGCGACGATCCCCGACGCGGTTGCACTTCCAGCACCGGACGATGCGCCGCCCGTTGCGCTGCCCTTCCCGCCTGCCCCATCCTGACGTTTGCACGTCTTGGCACGCTTCGTCCTCCGGCCGCCGCCGACGACGTCAGACTCCGTCGCTCTGGCCTTTCCCTTGCCCTTGCTCCGTGTCCCCGGGTCCACCATCTCGATCATGGTCGAAAAGGAAGGCGACCTCTGTTCCGCCCTCGGTTGCCCCGAACGGACTGCCCTCCGTCTACGGCCCCCGAGAATGTCCCAGACGGACGCCGTCGTCCTCCCGACCGCCGGTGGTTGGGGTTCAAGTGCGGCGCCGGCGCCGGCGCCGCTCCTCCTTCCGGGCGCAGACGATGCGCGTGCTGTCCCAGGTCCCTGCGAGCTACGCGCATAGGACCCCGAAGACGATGGGGTTGGCGCGAGGCTCGATGGCCCCGGCACGGCATTGGCGCTCCGCGAGAGGTGGAAGGGCACGTCGTCGTAGCCCGGTATCGCGGTCGCCGTCGTCGCCATCGTGGCGAGCGCCGTGAGCGCCAGTGGTAGCAGCTTCATCGTAGGTCCTGTCGCCGAGACGCCTGTGGGTGGCCTGTAGTTGCCGAGCCGGTGGAATTGTGGTTGGGTCGGTGGCTCCCGGTGTTCAGTGCCCAGCACTGATGCTATCTACTGAAAAGTCCGAGGCAAAAAGGCGCGGTGCCTATGAAGTGTTCGAAAGAGTGTCGTTCGGAGAGATCCAGTCTCCTGGTGCGGATGCCAAATGGTTTTGTCGGACCCAGCCGACGTTGGTGGTGAAGTAAAGGAGAAAAGAGGGCGTCGCCGGTGTCCGGATCAACGGGCCTGGCGAGGTGAAGGAAGAAAAGGGAAGAGAAAGTGAGTGTGTGGCCAACGTCTGGACGCTTGGATGGAAGAAGAAGGAAGAGGAGGAGAAAGGAGCGAGACAGGGCGATGGATATTTACCGGCGCTCCGACGAGAGATCCTTCCTGTCGCCCCTCGAAGCCCGCTGCGGATGGCAACCCAGGGAGGACGCCGTGTGCTGGGTTCCCCAAACTTGAGTCAGGATCTAGTTTGGCAAGATGACAGCCATGCTCGCCCGGAGCGAAGCTCCGATTCATAGCTCGCCCAGCTCGGCGGCCTGGATTTGGCATCAAAGCGGGCGATTGGGCATCAGCGTGCAGCATGTGACGGCAGCGCCGCTACGCCGAGGCAGGGGTCAAATGAGGTGGCCACGGTAGGCTGCTGCTGCATGTCGTGCGGACAACAACATCTACGACGTGGCAGCAGCAGTCCATTGCGGCTGCGATCCCAGAAGAGGCATGACACCGAGAGAAGCGGGCCGCAGCGGCGCGTCGAGAAGCAAGCCAAGGCGAGATGGAATCGGCGCGGCCCATCGAGACATATCACCTCTGCCGGCGGCGTTTGGGTCCTGATCGCCGGTGCCGGTCGCTCGAGGCTGTGCAAGCGGGCAGCGTGCGTAGCAGCTGGACGGTGGTCATGCAGAATATGGACGAACACGATGGAGGCAGGCTGTGTTCGTCGCCGCCATCAAAGGGAAGCTGAGATGACGGGGCGGCCCTTTGTCGGGGTGGCGAGGGGAGCGGGCCCGGCCTCGAGAGGCTCGGCGTTGCCTGACATCCTGGACCCTGAGGCCTTTTCGCTCGCTCGGCCGGGACGAGCGCCGATTCGAAACGCCGTGGCCGATGACGGGTTGCGATGGCCAGGCCTGCCCGCCCCCCGATGCCCAGCTTGGCCTGGTTTGGCCTAGCCTGCGCGGGAGGCGCGACACCCTGCGGCGGGCCTTTGCAGCGGCGACGACGTCAGCAGCAGCAGCAGCAGCAGCAGCAGCAGCAGCAGCGGAGGCTTTTGCTGGCTCTGCTGCTAAAGGATGCCCCGCCTGGCCGTGGCCTGTCTGTCACTCGACCTCGAGTGCAGGGCCAGTCAGCCTAGCCCAGCCCGCGATAAAGCGGATGGATCGACGTGGAAGCTGGAGTGAGGCAGGCCGACCCCCAACAGCGAGGGTTGGCCAGTCACCGGGAGCCGCAACCTTGGACCCTTTCACGCTGCTCGCGGCCAGCCCTGCCTCTTGGTCGCCGGGCCGCACTAGTTCGCCTTCTGCCAGGCCTACCTCTTGTCGCCACAACAACGCCGCATCGCAACGTGCCGCCCGAAGCCCGGCTGGGCAGCGCAGTCTATCGCAGGCTGGGGTAGTGGGCCTGCACTTGGCTTGCAGGCTGCCCTGGAAAACGGTGGCGTCGCGGACGATCTGCGACAGAGGTTGCGGTGCGGGGTTAAGGCGTGGCGTCGTCGCTGCCTCCAAGACTACTGCCCTTTTCACGGTGTGAAGGGCGATGATGGGAGCGCCCGCCAGCTCTCCCTCGGTACTGTATCGTGGGCCTGCCCCAACATGCGTGCCGGTACCAAACGCGGCAGGCAGGCAGGCCTCTGGCGTGCTGGGCCTGCCTCCCGCGCCGTCATGCCCGGAACGGGGACCTGGCATGCCCAGGCAGCGGGTCGATGTTGGTTGCTGCATTCGACCGTGAAGTCTGTCGTCGGGGTTTGCCAGCTCAGGCGGCAGGAGCAGCCAGCCGGCATGGACGGGCAGCGCAGCGAAAGCGATACAGTACCGACGCCGGTGCGGGCTAGCTGGCTGACGGGGTGGGCGTGGTGGTGGGCGGTGATGACGCGGCGGGTCGGCCAGCGTGAAAGCAGGCAGGCAGGCAGGCAGGCAGGCGTGCGGGCCCCGGGGAAGGCGAGCCCTGACGAGCGAGCGTGGGGCCGCCAATCGGTGCGGTGGTCCGCTTTCAGAAATCAGCCGCCCACGACGCCGACACACAACTCGACCACACCCTACCGCCTCCTCCTCGTCCTCCCTGTCACCATCACCACCACCATCTCGCTCTACCTACCAGCCCACAGCGGCACCATCGTCAACCTCACTGCTCTCTCAACTTCTTTCCCCGTCTGAATTGGCCCGTCCAAGCCAAATCCCGACACGACCCCGCCGTCCAGCCCACCCACCTCAGCATCATCACCACCAGCCCGGACAATCTCCTCGGCCTCCAGCTGCTCTCTATCGGTACGGCCCGTCGAACATCTCGCCGGTCCGCGAATCTCCGCAGCCTTCCAACACGGCTCAACTAGACGACCGCTATCTTCGCCAGCCCACGAAGCCAAACACCTCGACCTGCCACGCTCAAGTGCTGGCACACGAGACCGACGCTCGACTTTGCGCTTCCCCTCGCCAGGCGTCTCGCACTCGCGCTCGCACCGTAAGCCATCACCGCAGCCGCAACAAGCACGCAAGAGGCGCATCTGGCCATCGATCCAAGACAGCCCGCCTCCGAGCCTGCCTGCCTACCAATTCGCGCCTCGATAGAAGTACCAGCGGCGACCGCACCAGTCCTGCCCGGCATTTGCTCCTCTGCATCGAGGGCTGCTCCGTCCGCAAGGGATCTTGACGCAGCCGCCTAGAGCAGGTCACAGACGCTCCATGTCCGGCCCGGTACCCTTTCCCGGAGCGGCCCCATCGGCCTTTGACTTTACCTCGACAGAAAGCAACATGCGCATCGACATACCGCGATCCCGAGACGAAGGCCCCTCCCAACACAAGCGGCATACCTCCGCCAGTGCAGCGGCCAAGGAGGAAAAGCAACAGCAGCAGCAGCAGCAGCAGCAGCAGCATCAGCACCAGCATCAGCATCAGCACCAGCATCAGCACCAGCAGCATCACACCGCTCAGCACCACCCGCGCCAGCCAGGGCCGCACTCGGAGTCGTACTTTGCGGGTGCCGCCTCGCATCCTCGCACCCCCGGCACCGGCGGCATCGCCATGCGCGGCCACGCCCGCAATCTCAGCTCCACTGGCAACCCGGCCCACGACGGCGCCCGTCCGATGTCGATGAGCCTTAGCCTCGGCGATCCCGGCTCGATGCACCCTGGCGCCGACGGCACCCACAGCGCCTTTGGCTTTAGCGCAGGCCCGCCCAGCCCCAGCACGCTCACCGACAACATCCTCGGCCTCCATGCCACCCTGTACGCCGGAAAGCGCAGCCCGGAAGAGGTGCGCGAGATGGTCTGGAGGTACTACGAGCGCGGCGCCGTCTTCGAGAGCCCACTGCTGTCGGCCCACGGCCGCGACCAGATCGCGAACCAGTTCATGATGGCCTTTGCCCTGCCCGGCATGGAGGTCCAGTCCGAGCTGCGCGACGTCATCTGCAGCGACTTTGAGTTTGACGGCACGCGAGCCGGCATCATTGACCACACCATCACCGTCACCTTCTTCCCCTCGCTCTTTGGCTCTTCTGAGCCCGCCGACCCCGAGGCGCACCTCGACGACGCCAACCGCACGCCTAGAGGCCCCTTTTCGGCGACGGCAGTGGCCTCGGCAGCGCCCGGAGGAGCATCGGGCTCGCAGCTGCCCTTTTCGGCGGTGCCCATCACGCCGCACCCGTTCGCCGACTACGGCGGCCACAGCGCGTCTTGGCGTCCCGGCGGCCAGAGCGGCTACAGCTACCCGCACAGTCCCATGACGCCCTTCAGCATGAGCAGTGCTTGGGGCAACTCTCGGCCACACACCCCGGGCCATCCAACCACATCGTCGATCCGGCCGCTCTCCGGCACCACGGCCAACGCCGTTACCCAAACGCCGCCCAGCGTCAACGGCGACGACTTTGACGGTGCCGGACACGCGCCCTCGTCAGCGTTGCCGGCAACGATGTCGAGCCAATTTGTCGAGGCCGACGCGGCAGGGGGCCACCTGGCGAGGCCACCGATCCCCGCCGAGTCGCTGCAGCCGCACTGGAGCGCCGAGGGCCTGGGCCGCAACACGTTCCGCAGCATCCTGTGGGGCCTCTTCCACCCGCGCGCGGCGCTCAAGTCGCTGTGCAGCATCCAGCTGCGCGTCATGAGCCGGCTCGAGTTCAACGACGCCGGGCTCATTGTGCGACACGAGGACACGTGGGGGCTGCGCGAGACGATCGAGGGCATCGTGCCGTTTGCGTCGCTCATCTACTCGATCGAGAGGCGGGTCGTCGGGTTCCTCGTATCGTGGGCCATCGGGCGCGGCCTGCGGCTGTCGTCGGTGCTGCTCAACAAGGCGCTCCACGGGCCATTCAGCAGCACGCCGCCGTCCGAGTACGAGGTGGTGCGGCGCGAGTCGGACCACCCGCAGGCCCACGAAGCGGCCAAGGCGCTGCTGGATCGTACGGGCAACCCGTCGGTGGGCGTGCGGCAGCCGCGCGACTTTTATACGATTTCGCGGTCGCGGGCGCCGAGCCCCAACCGGTTTCGCTTCGGCACCCTGTCGGGATCGCACAGCGGCACCGTGACGGGGACGCGGTCGCGCGCGCGGTCGCTGGTCGGGCAGCACTCGATGACGCCCGCGACGCGGGCCGTGTCGACGGACAACCTCGCCTACCACTTTGGTGCGGGCGGGTCTGGCCCAGGGCCCAACGGCAACAGCGGCGGCGGTGGCGACGGTCGGCGGTCGATGGACCTGCCGCCCGACTCGGGCGCCAAGTACCGGGAGCGCTCGGCCAAGCGGCTCGAGGGCGGGCGGGCGTCGAGCACCAACTCTGCCCCGCCGACGACGGGCGAGGCATACGACTTTGGGCCCTCGACCAACCTGGTCAACATGTGGGAGCAGTTTTCCAACCACAGCAGCCGAGCTGGCTCCGTGGCCGAGGACCGGGTGCCCTCTCGCGCCCCGGACCAGGACCAGCAGTCGTAGTGCCCGGCGCGGCACCTCCATGCGCCAGGGCGGCGACGCTGTAGTGCCGTGGCGCTGCTCTCTCTCTCTCTCTCTCTCTCTCTCTTGCACGCGCCTCTCTCTCGCAGCCTCTCTGTCGACCTTGAGCGAGCTGCTTTCGTACCGCCTGCCTTTGTTGCGCTTGGCAGCCGTCCCTTTGCCCCTTTGTCGCCCTCCATGCCTCTGGCGATACACGCACACATACTCTCTCTCTGCCTTTCTCTCTCTCTGCCTTTCTCTCTCTCTGCCTTTCTCTCTCTCTGCCTTTCTCTCTCTCTCTCTCTCTCTCTCTCTCTCTCTCTCTCTCTCTCTCTCTCTCTCTCTCTCTCTCTCTCTCTCTCTCTCTCTCTATCTCTCTTTCTCTTTGTGCCTGTTCGATCACGGATCCCCCCTTTTGCACACGGTGTTGTAAGATAGCGCGGCAGCTGCTGGTATATTGTGTTCTGTTGTGTTTCTAGCCGTATTGACCCGGCAACGTCGTTTTGGCTCCTTGACAACCGTTCCGTCGGCGTCGTCGTGAGGTGCCCGCGTCGAGATGGCGCAAGAGAGTGTGCAGGTGCGTGTGTGTGGGCGGATGTCGGTGTCGCTGGTTTCTGCTGCCTACGTAGGTCTCGCGACTGCCCCCGTCTTGGCCACGCCTTTTTTTGCCTCTTCTGGCGTGCCTGGACACAGTCAACACGGTAAAAGCAAAGATTGACTTGCAACCGAGTGCCTGGGCAAGTGGCAGGGGGAGGGAAGGGGCTACGTGAGAGTAGCGTTCGGGAAGGAGATGGGGCGGGACAAGAAGAGAGGGCATCGGCCGGGGCTCACCTGTAGCACCTGACGGGCAGGGCCGGATGGGTCGAAGGTAGTGGTCGGATGGAGAGGGTAACTTAGGCACGGCTTCTTTTGAGGCCTCACCGCTGTCAAGCGAGTGGCGTGGTGTCCAGGGCCACGCCGCCTGGTGGCCCAGCGCAGACAACGGCTTGCCAGGCAAGCCTCGCTTGCTTTGCCAGCTTGCTCTCAGGCAGACTTTGCCGCCGCACGGCAGCCGAGCACGGGTACACGGCCAGCTTGCTGGTTGCTGCGTGCCTCGGCGGCTCACCTTGGTGGCGTGCAACACAGCTGCAGGTACAGAGGCCAGCTGGTTGGTGTCCTCGGTCGAAAAAGGAACGCATACAGACAAGGCCGGTCAGAAAGTGCACGCAGGCGAGGCGGACACATGGTGACTGGGTGAGGATTGCAACCAAGGCGAGGCGACAAAGGTGGTATGGGCCGGCTTGACTTGGCGAGGGTGGCCATGCAGGAGTTGATGGTTGGAAATGGGACGTAGATGGAAAACGGAGGTGGCCCTGATGGCGCAAGTGATGAAGAAAGAGACGGAGGTGAGCTGGAGCACCAAGGGGCGACCCCCTGCAGGGAGCTTGCTTTTCTCCGCCTTGAGTGGGTTACAAGTAGGGCCGAGACAGCAAGCGTCTCTTTCTTTTCTTCCCACCACCGCCACCAGCAACACCATCTCCAACGCCCCCCACCATCGCCGTTGCCTCCATCACCAACGTCCAGCGACGCTCACAGCGCCGCTATCGTGTGGGCACCCTCCTTGGCCCGTCTCTCTCCCTATCACCGCCGTCCTCGAGCGGGCAGGCACGCATACACCGACAATCCGCCCACCCATTCCCCGCACCCGCGAGCGCTGCTCCATCCCGGCCGCCATCATGGCTGCGCACGGCCGGGACGACGACATCGTGCCTACGCGCGGTGCCTCCTCTCTCGCCTCTCGGGCCCGAAAGCACCACAACGACCCGGTTTCGTCGCACGACGCAACAACCTCCGATGGGTCCAGCATCGCGTCCGCCACCATACGCTCCGCCATCGACATCGTCATGGAAAGCAACCCTGTCCTGACGCTCGAGGCAAATATACAGCAGCTGAACACCATCCTAAAGTCAAACAACGATGGCGTTCGTCATCCTGCAATCGTCCACGGATGCCTGTCGCTCATTCTGACCATTATTCGACGGAACAAGCTTTTCAAGCAGAGACCTCTCCCACGCGACGACCCACTTGGGCCTCCTGTCAAACTCCTCTTCGACTCGCACGACACACCCTTTCCAACGCTCGGAGCGGAAGAGCTGTCCCGATACTTTCTGGCTCGATGGCAGCAGCTCACCTACCCGGACGACGTCACGGCCCTCCTTGAATGGCTTGTCCGTCGCGGTATCGCCCGTAAGTGACCCGTTGATGCGCCCGCCTCGTCGGTCTCGGACTTCGCGCTCACCCTCATCCGCTTATCACGACAGGTACCACCCGAAAGCCCATCTTTCTCGCTTCTGGCGCCGACAGATGGGTGGCCTCTTCTGTTGGCAGCTTGTAGCGTCGCCCCCATCGCCTCGTCTGACGTGTCCCACTGAGTGCTTTCAAACCGCTTCCTTCGCGTCCCCTCTACAGCGATGGAGGCTACGGTCGCGCCGCTTCGGGCTTCGATCGGCCGTACGAAGGAGACACCGGCTCTGTGGCTCGAGAAAAGGATCCGTGTCTATTACTCGAGCCTCTACGACTACGGTGCGAGGCAGAAGGACGTCGGGAAGCAATACTGTGGCAGGATCATCGCCATCGTCCAGTCCAGCGGGACCGGCAAGAGCCGCGCGGTAAGCGTTCACCATCGGCAGCCACCTCAGGGCCCCACGCTGACTCCCGCAAAAACCCGAAACCCCTTCCATCCCCTTCTGCCGCCAATCAGGTCTGGGAATTGCGTAGGTTTTGGCCTAGCCTCTCCCTGACCCTGCGAGACCCGGTCCTTGCCGGCGTCCCCGGTGTGCTGCACGGCTTCCCGCCCCTCGACTTGCCGATCAGGGAGTACTTTGTCCATTGCGATCCCTACCGGCCCGACCTCGCCGTCATCGCGCTGTTCGCGTCCTGGCTGAAGCAGGCCGCGGCCAGCGCCGACACCAGCGCCACCGACATGTCGGACGTCTTTGCCACGTGGGAGCACAGTTGCTACAGCGCCGAGGATCGCCGCCTCGAGCCCAGCGCGAAGCGTCAAGAAGCCATTCGAGCCGTGGCAGCGGGCGCGCGCAAGATGGCCCAGCGGTACCGCGACGCGCACGCATCGGAAGCGCTCACCTCGGACATCGACGAGGCAGCCAGGATGGTCAAGGTCCTGATCAGACCTGAGCTAGATGCACTCGCCGAACAGCTCTTGAGCACCCCCGCAGTCAAAGCATCCCTGAAGAAGTTCAAAATGGAGCGACCGCTGGTGCTGCTTGCCGTCGACGGGTGTACACCGCTTGAGAAGATCGATGAGCAGAAAGAGCTCAAGCTGGTCCACCTGCGTCGGTGCGTTCAACTCATCGGGGAGAAGCTCGCCAGCGCCAAGGTCGCCCTCTGGCTGCTCATGCTCGACACCTCAAGCTCCATCAGCGGCATGATCCCCTCGTCGAGGACCGAGAAGTCGGATAGGGAGGCCACGATGCTTGCGCTACCCCCATGCCTGCTTCGCGGCCACGACACCTTTGTCCAGACGCCCCAAACCGTCTCGAGGCCTAGGGACGCGCTCCAACTCGATGCTCTGAAGCGGTACGGCCGGCCGCTGTGGGACGGCTGCGAATCGGAACAGGTTCTCTTCGACGCTCTTGAGAAGCTCTGCCATGGTCAGCTGGCGAGGGACACCGACCCGAAGCTCCGGGCCATCACCGCCCTCTCCAACGCGTCTGCGTCAACCTCCTTCCCCTCGAGCACGGCAACGCTTCGTGGGCGCTAGCCGGGGACTCGGTGGATCGCCACATGCGGTACGTCACCAACCTGGACGCGGGAAAGATTGTCACAGCCGCTCCGAGCGAACCGCTCCTTGCTCTGGCGGCCTGGGTCGCTCTCACGTCCGACGAGACCGACCACGAGGCCCTGTGGCGGTACAGCGAGGTCCTCTCTACGCTCGCCAAGTCTTTGGCCCTCGACTCTGCCATCGCCCTCAAGGGCGTCGAGGGCGAGTTTGCGGTGCCACTACTCCTTACGATGGCCCGTGATGCATGCGACGAGCTGACTCAGGCTCGCAAGACCTTCGCTGAGCAACACGAGAGCGACGGCAAGCTGGAGCATGTCCCTGCCATCAGCCTCGCCTCCTTTCTGCCGACTTTGTTGGGGCCCGCCTGCGGTCATGCGGCGCTCGCACAGCTCGAGCAACTCATTGACTTCCGGTGCCAGAGGCGAGGTGCAACGGAGCGCAATTCCGGTGCCGACAAGAACATGGACGACGACAGCCGCCAAGAAGCCTTCGAGACAGCTGGCTCGGTGCAAATGGATCCAAGTGGCGAGCAGTCCGGTGGCAGCGCTGCTTGGCTCAACTTCACGCACATGGCCAGGCTTGCCAGCAAGGCCTACGCGTTTGGTCCGCGCCTGCTCTGGTATTGCTGGAAGCGTGGGCTGGCGCTCCAATGCCACGAGAGCCAGCCGGGGATCGACGGCGTGATCCCCGTCTATCTCGGGTCGCTCGAAGACGCGCTCGACGACGAGGACCAAGCGGCGGGGCAAATGAGCTACATTGCCTGGCGGGCCAAGGACAAGGCGAGCCCATTCTCGGGCACAGACTGCCTGCACGGGCCCCGCATCGTTCCGCTTTCGGCAACCGATGCGCGGCAGGGTGCCAGGGATGATGCCGATGCGCGAGCGCCGCTCTTCACGATGCTCTTCGATCTCGGCACCGGGGTGGCATTCAAACGCGCCGAGTCGATCTCGTCCCACGTCAAGGTGATGGAGTCAACGACATGCAGCGCGACGGACTGCATGCAGGGCAATGCACCCATCGTCTCGCTGCGTATCCGGGGCTGCGATGCCGCCGTCTTTCCGTTCCTCGGCCAGTTCCAGGCGGCCGAGCAGGTCGCTTCGCTTGTCAAGAAGCCCCAGATGGCGGGGGATGGGGCGGAGGTCGAGGAGCCCACGTTTCACGACGGGTGCGGCCTCGTGTACGATGAAGATGGAGGCGCCGCGCTGGCAGTGAGCGAGGAGGGCGATGGACCCGATGGCTGGGAAGAGTGAGATCGCTGCAGCTGTCACACCCATAAATCAACGGCCTTTGGATCATTGATCGCAGGCTATCAAAGCAGACAGATCAATGGGTATTGGCGGTGTCGACCCGGCTGGCTCGTAGGCACCCAGCAAACCGAGGCCAGGGTGTCGCTTCCAGGTATGGTTCCGCCCGGGCGCATGCCGGAGCACCTGCCGACGACACGAGGAGCCAAGTGGAAAGGGGGAAAAAAGGAAAAAAAAAGAAAAAAAAAAAAAAAAAAAAAAAAAAAAAGAAAAGGGGGGAAGCTGCGGACAACGACGACGGGCCAAGGAAGCGCAATGGCACCACGAATTGGAGGCCTGAAAGATAGCCGTCGTCGATGCGAGCAAGGCATCTCGGTCCGACGGTCGCACCGGACGTGGAACGGGAGGGCAAGGCGTGGCATCGTCTTTGAGCCGCGCGTGCGTCTGCGGCTGGCGGGGCTGGTAGAGGGCTTGCTCGTCATTGGCGGGCCGCTGCGGGCGCTGCGGGGGACAGAGTGGCGGCGAGGGAGGGACGCCACGAGGACAGCGTTGCAGGCGGCAGGCGGGCGCCCCGAAAGCGGGAGATGGCAGGCGAGCGGCCGGACGAGGGGTACTGTAGCAGACGGGCCGAGGGGCGGCCGGACGAGGGGTACTGTAGCAGACGGGCGAGGGGCGGCCGGACGAGGGGTACTGTAGCAGACGGGCGAGGGGCGGCACGAGTGCCCGGTTGCAGGCGGCCGACGGGCGCGAAGAGTGCTAGGTAGCGAGCAACGGCCGCCACACAAGATGAAGCAAAGAGGCAGGCAACGAATCTCACACAGGACGCATCGCCGACGAGACGCGGACGTGATTTGTGATTGCATGCTTTACCGCGGGCCGACGAGATGCTCCCAAAGACATGGCGACGACGGTTGCACGGTGGCACGGTGTACAGCTATGTATGTATGTGTGTATGTATGTAGCTCAGCACCGACAATCGAGGAGGCCTGCCGCCGTCAGCATGGGCGTGCGGCGCGCGAGGCGCGTCGGGGTTTGGCGGCGCTCGGGAGAAAAGGAACATGGAGCGAGGCCGGAGGAGCGTGTGCGGCTGCTACAGCCGTCGCCGTCTTGCTTGGACGAGGCGGTTGAAGGCTAGGAAAAGGTCGGTCGGTCGGTCGGTGGGTGGGTCGTGTTACGTACGTGATACGGTACGACGAGTTCGAGGGGAGCGGGCAGCGTGTCGTGTAGCCGGATGACGATGCGAGGTGGCTGAGCCGGGCTGGCGGGGCCTTGGCCGACCGGGTTGGAGGGGGTGGGCGAGCCAGGGTCGTGGGCCGTGGGCCGTGGCTGAAATCTGGCAGGCGCGCGTGCAGGGTGCAGCTGGTGGTGGTGGCCCGCTTTTGTCGTTTGAAAGGCGGCGGGATGCCGCCTGCATGCCTGGCTGGCTGGCTGGCTGGCTGCTGAGCGAGAGCGTGTGTGGAGGTGAATCCGACTTTTTTTTGTTTGCTTTTCCTTTTGGCCCCCGCGGCTGCGCCCGGCGAGGTGAGGTGAGGTGAGCTGAGGTCGCTCTTTGTCGTCGTCGTCGAGGCGCTGCCCGCCGGTCTCGGTGGTGTACGTACCCACCGCCGACCTCGTCTCTGCTCCTCGTCCTCGTCCTCGTCCTTCTTCTCTTTCTTCATCGCCTCGTCGTTTTCCATACCCCGTCAACGTTTGCTTGCGCCCTCGTCGTCTTCGTCGTCGCCGTCGGCTCGTCGCTGCTTGCGGCCTCGCCACCCGCCACCCGCCCTTCGTCACCCTCATCTGCCTCCTTGGCCCGCTCTAGCACCACCACCACCGGCTCCCACTCCTTCCTTCTCCTTCGCACCCACCCCACCGCCGCCGCTGTCAAACATGGCCAACAACCTACCCCAGCAGCCCTCGTGCCTCGCCATGGCCCACGACACCACAGCACGCCCCTCGCCGCCAACCATCGAGGCTCCCCCGCACCGCAGGACCCTCCCAAACTACCTCATCGACGACTACGAGCTCCTCCACGCCCGCACAGCCTCAAACAGCCTCGACGGCGACACGTACGACAACAAACCACCTGGTGTTAGCGGCGCTCCATCTCTCGCGCACGACTCTGCCGTCCTGGCACCGGCGGCAGGACACCTCGACGGGCGAAACCCAGAGGCGACCAGCGCCACAGCCCAAGGCGCAGGAATCAAGCGAAAGAGGAAGCTCAGGCAGGCCTGCGTCTACTGCCGCCGCAGCCACCTCGTCTGCGAAGAGGCCAGGCCTTGCTCGAGGTGGTGGGTTTCGCCCCCTTCCCTCCTGTCCATGCCAAGCCAACCAACTGGCGCTCGAGCTGACCCCTCTTGATCTCTCCCCGCCAACCTTGGGCTCCCCTCGTCTGACAGCGTCAAGAGGGGAATCGCAGATCGATGCACCGAATCCTCCGCCAACGAGGCCGCCTGGACCCGTGGCCCGCCCATAGAGGCCAGCTTCCATCCCGCCCAAGAGGTCACCCAGCAGCAGCAGCCACAGCATCAGCGCCAGGAGCAGCAACGGTACAAGCGACCACGGCAACAACAGCAAACCCAGCAGCACCAGCTCCAACAGCAGCATCGGCAGTGGCGTCTCTCACCCCACCACCCCGGCGGCGCCGCCTCTACCTCGGCGGCGCCCTCGGCCAGCTACAGCGAGACCTCGTCCGACCTATATCCGTCTGGCAACTCGACGCCTTTGCTCGATGACCAGCAGCGCGGCTTTGCCGTGCCTTCCCATCCGCAGCCGCAGCCGCAGCCACAGATGCAGCACCCGCAACCGCATCCCCCATCGCATCCGCACCAGTCGATGCCTCCCGGCTCGACCGCAGCGACAGAAACGGCGCCGCACCCCGAACCGACCTCGCGCGAGGTGGCTTCGGCGGTACTGAGCGAGCAGCCCATCTTCCAGCCCCCTAGCTCCGCCGAGCTCGACTCGCTCTTCTCGTCGTACTTTTTCGACCTAACGCAACCCTACGCCTCGGGCTCGTCGATGGCTGCCGCTTCCTCGGGCGCGCCGCAGCCGCCGCCGCTGCCGCCATCGACATCGCTTGCGCCGGGCGCGCCGATGCATCAGCCACCTCTGAACGGGCATGCCATCCTCAACGATGGGCCGCCAACGAGCGAAGAGGCATGGCAGCACGCTCGGCTGGCCCCGGTCCACCAGCTGCAACCACCCGCTGCCGCTCCACTTACACTCGCCAAAGTCGCACCGGCAGCGCACGGCAGAGACAGGGACACGCAGGCTCCCGCGTCGTCGGCCTACACCCAGACAGCAGGGGTAAGTCCTTGGAGCGTCTCTAGCCGCAGCGCTGCCGTCTCGGCCTGCTATTTGCTGAACAAGAATCTGCCACCCCGCTTGGCTTGTCCCATGCCTGCCTCTCCCACGGTCGGCCGCCCAGTTCGATCCGACATCCGAGCAGCGCTCCTCGGCGCGACGGATGAGCAAGAGCGCTCCACCGTCGAGCGTCTACTCGCCCTACCCATACCGCAAGGGGTACGCCTCGCTGATGCGCTACATGACCGAGCAGCGCTGGTCGGCCACGTCGATCCGGTCAGTCGAAGCGGCGCTGTCCAAGGTGCGCAAGCTGTGGTTCGAGGTCGAGGACGCCATCCAGCCGCCGACGCTCATCCAGCTGCACGCCGAGTGGGCGGGCAACGTGCGCTACTATACCGAGTCGGTGCTCCCCTTTTCGCCCGTCGCCATGCTCGTGTGCCGCAAGGCGGGCGAGGTGTACGCGTCCAACCGCATCGCCCAGAACCTCTTTGGGCGGGCCAAGGCCGACCTCGAGGAGGGCAGGGTGAGCTGCTACCAGCTCATGACCGAGCACTCGGCGGCCGAGTTTTTCAGGCTGTACGAGGAGGCCGTCGAGAGTCACCAGGAGGTCGTCGGTCTCCATCAACGTCAGGGTGGCCAAGGTCAGGGGGAGGCAGAGGAAGAGGGGCAGACTGAGGGCGTGTGCACGAGGAAGGCCAAGGACGAGGGCGTGGGCAAGGGCAAGGCCGAGGGGGAAGAGGACCCGCTCTACTGGGACGCCGAGATCCTCGTACACAACCAGGACGGTAGCGTGAGTCCACCCCCCCGCGCGCGACGCCATGCTCCGCCCCCTTCTTGAACGACCAAGCAGACGAGGATAGCATTTGCTGATGAGCACCTCGACCCGACCCGACCCGACCCGACCCGACCGAACCCTTGCATTTCCGCTCTCGTCCCTCACTCCATCCTGACCCTCTCCGCCTCGTCCTTCTGTTGGCCGTTGCTGCGCCGACACCGGCACCACCATCGGATCGGGTAGAAGGGGATACGAAAGACGCGTGGCGTTTTCAAGATGAAGATTGCAGCGTGCGGTCTACCCGTGAGTAGTGTCCCCTCTGAACCCCCATCCTCGTCGGCATCGAGAGATATTGACTGTTTCCTCGATGCCGTTTCCTCCTGGCTCCGCGGGGGGCGGGTCAACGCATAGTCTCTGCTCGTCGTTTGCTTTGTCCCCCTCTGAACCACTTGCAGCGCAGCTTCCTCTACGCCGGTCGCGGGCACAATGCGGGCTCGCAGACAACGCCATCTCCTCCACTGCATCAAAGGAGACAAAAAGATGGCAAGACAGATATCAAGGTTCCCCGTCCGTGCTGAGGCCCAAAGTTTCGTGCGACCACCGCCACCTGTTGTCCTCGCACGCGCCCTACCCTTCCGCCTTCTCCCGTGCGGGTTGGACGCGCTTCGGGATGCTATCGTCGGGACCGAGCGGTAGCCGCACCCCGCAAGTCAAGGATGGGGGCGCATACGCAGAGGCGTCGTACCCACGATGCCGATAGGTCGGCAAATGGGGCCTCGATGAATGCCCTGACCGGTTCTGTGAAACGGTACCACGCACCCGAGGCGCGATGGTGCCCGACGCATCAAGGTCAACAACCCCAGAGGTCCATCGTCGCTTTGCGGCGGATATGTGCGGCCACTTTTTTAGACCGAGCCAGTGCGGGATTGGCCGCCACTCGAGAACGAGGCCGCGTGCGTCGCCATCTGGGCGCCTCTCACGGCCAGGCGTTCCCCTGCGTCAGCCGGAGTCGCGCGCACCCCTCGGGCCCGTACGGTGTCCGTGCCTCGGCCTCGGCGTCTCGGTGCCGCTTCAGGGTCTTGAGCGATGGCTCCCGCGCGCTGGGCATCTCGACGTCGATGATGGGATCGAAGGAGGAGGACCAGCGATGCGCCCGCGTCGAGCTTCCCAGCGCGTCTGTGCGCTCCCCTAGTCCTAGTTGCAGGCTAGGTGCGTGATCTGGCCTCCCAATCGGCGTCCCGGCGCCATGAGCTTGGAGGTGAGACTGCATCGCGAGCGGCGACGGGCAAAGAACCGGAAAGTCTTCGTCTGGCGCCTGATGCTGCCACGTCGTGTGTCCCGGCTGGCAGACGCCTCGGTGAGCGCGCTGGTAGGAAGCAGCAGTGTCGAGGAGACAGTCGATGTCCTCGGCCCAGAGCTCCTCGTCGTCGTCGTCGCTGCAATCGCTGCTGCCGAAGCCGAGGAGAGCCTCCTCTTTGTCTGGCAATTCCTGCGAGGTCTGCAGAAACTCCAGCAGGTCGGCGACGTCCTCGTCCAGGCTCATCGTCCCAATCGCGACGGCGGAACCTTTCCCGCGCGATGCAAAGAAGGAAGCCTGGTGGGAGCGGGAGTGCGCGATCGATGCAGTCGTCCAGTCAGCCCTCGCAGCTGGCCAGCCCGCTTCTGGCTCCGGGGATGCTGGCGCCACTCGCCTTGAACGCGGCCGGCGGCAGGCAAGCCTCGTCCAGTCGTACCAGGTCCTGGCGGAGGGGCTTGGATCCATGGCCGCGGTCCAGAAAGGGACCTGGGCGTTCGGCAGCCCCTGGCATCTCGAGCATCTTCGACAGCGACATGGCCAGCGAGTCGATCCAAGGCTCGACCTGTCGCTTCCGCTACAAGGCGCGACAGAATGAAGGAGGCCCGATGCGCAAACGTCAGATCGAGGCCATGTTGGCCAGACCTCGGGAGCGAGGGACCAGACCGACATGGATGGCAAGGATCCAAGCTCACCTCGATGTACGGCCCGCAGAAGACGTGACCGAGCGGCTCGACCAGGTGCTTATGGATCGAAGCGGCCAGCTCGCGGTCCAGCTGATCGGACAGCGTCCGAGGTAGTGGCGAGGCCGACAAGAGCCGCCAAAGGTCAGGCCCTGACCTGGCAGACCTTGTCGCAGGACGCGACCAGATCAGATGCAGCTCCAGCTCAAGCAGCCCGGCTTCCTTTGACGTTGAGGGTGGCAGAGGGGCGAGAAGGGGATGCGCAGACTCCAGGCGGTCTGGACGATCGAGTCCAAGGAGGTCAAGACAGTGCGTCAGCGCTTCAGCACGAGCTGGGTAGGATCTTTGCGAGCACCGCGACAGAGCCCACAGAGCAAAGCAGATCGTTCTGGCCGGCGCACATCCGAGGCGTCCGGGTCTGCGACAGCTGAACGAGCTTCTCTGCAGCAGGAGCGAAGGCAAAGAAGGTCGAGGTGCTGAGGCAGCGGCAGCGGCAGGCAGAAAAATCGTGGTCCCATCAGCGCCGGCTCGCCACCTCGCGCGCGCTTGGCCGCCAGTGCTATGTCGTGCACCAAGGTGACCGAGAGGGGCCGATGTGCGGATTCACCTGTTGCAGGAACGCCGACACGCCCTCCTCGAGGCCGGACAGGGCGGCCACGTCGAGCTCGGCCCGCGAGGCTCCTGCTCCAGGGAGCAGCGAGGTTGACTCTGACGCCGTGATGCGCAGCGGCAGCTGCCCATCGACCAGGCGGGTGTCGTCGGCTCCAAGCGCATCGCTCCGGGCGGGTCGTGTGTCGCCGGGCCGGAGGATGATGTAGGACGCCTCGCAGCGGAGGTCGAACGGAGGCCGAGGATGGCTGCGTACGCTATTCATGGCTCTGGCGGCGCGCTCGATGCAGGCTCGACGCGACGGCCCGGCGGCGACTGACTGTCGATTGGAAGAGATCAGGTGCAGCCTGCGCGAGTGGGCAAAAAGACGCCGGGAGGATCTGCCTGCGCGGGCGGAGACACACGAACGGAGGGTGCCATAGAGAGCCGACAAGATTCGGGAGCAGCGCCTGAGGCGGCCATCGAGCGGGCGTCGCAGCGGAGGGGGCGGCACTGTCGATGGCAAGGACAGCGAAGCGGGTGATGATGGAGGAGATGAAGGGCAAGGAGGGGAAGGGGAGGCAGAGGGATTACGATTGCAGATGTCCGAAACAAGCAGGCAGGGCGGCGGGCGGTGCGGCGGCGCTGGCGAGAGCGTGAAACGCCCAAAGGCGTGGGGGGCCCCCAAGAAGAAGCAAGCAAGACGTCCGTGTCGGAATGTTGCCGGCCGCGGGCGTGGATCGGCATGGCCCCGTCCGCTCGTCGACCGACGAACAGGCCAGGGCCATCCATGCCTGCCGCCCAGCAGCTTTTCTTCCACCGCCATCCGTCCCCCCCGTCACCCATCACTCAGCAGCGCCCCCTCCCTCTTCGTGCCCTGCTCCTCGACCCCTCGCTCGCCCTTGCTTGCTTCCCTTTCCGTGGCAGTCCGACCTGTCGTTGCTCGCGCCTTCTTCCTCGCCTCCTCTCACCCACCGTCGTCGCAGCAGCTGTCCAGGATGTCGCACCTCTTTTCGCAGCCCAGCAACCCGTACCTCGTCAAGGGCGTCGTCGACCTCTCGCAGAAGTCGTTCTGGATTGCCACCGCCTCGATCTGCTTCAACCCGCTCTACTGGAACATTGTCGCCCAGAACGGTGAGCTTGCCGGCGCGACGACGCGAGCAGCTTTGCAGCGGCCGTCGAGGCGCCTTGCCCGTGCCCTCGAGGATACTCGACTGACCCGCTACCCCTGCCTCATCTCGTTTGGCACCCTCCTCGCAGAGTACCACAACAAGACCATCACCAAGATTCTCGGAGGCCGCCGATACCTCGGCTGCTACCTGCTCGCCGTCAGCATCTTTTCGCTCGGCATCATCCGCGACCACCTGTGAGCAGAGCCGGCTTCTTTCCGTTGGGGTGGCGCCCTTCCGACCCGCTGCCATCGCACCCACGTCGGCTCATCCGTCCTCGTCCTGGACCTCCTCCTCCTCCCCCTGCCTCTGCGGCTCTCCCTCTCGCCCCCTCTCCCTCGGCCGCTCGCAGCTACAATGTCGCCCTCAAGGACCAGCCCACCCACCCGCTGCTGCTCCACCCCGCCGTCAAGCCCCTCGCCGCCGGCCTCTTCCTCTCGGGCAACGTCTTTGTCCTCAGCTCCATGTGGGCCCTCGGCGTGACGGGCACCTACCTCGGAGACTACTTTGGCATCCTCATGGACCACATGGTCACCGGCTTCCCCTTCAACACCATGAGCAACCCCATGTACTGGGGCTCCTCGATGAGCTTTGTCGCCGTCGCCCTCTGGTGAGTCAATCGCCGCTCGCCGCTCGCCATCGCCGGCTTGGCGGTGCTGCCTGTCCGGAGATCGTCTGCCTGCCTCGGCCCCCCCTAGACCTGTTCCCGCTGACCGTCGTCGTTCTCGGCTCTTCCTCTTGTCTGCCACGCCGATCGTCCGTGCAGGTTCGGCAAGCCCGCCGGCCTCATCCTCAGCGTCCTCGTCGTCGTCGTCTACTCGATCGCGCTGCGCTACGAGGAGCCGTTCACCAACAACATTTACGCGCTGGCTGCCAAGCAGAAGAAGGCGGCCAAGGAGCGCGACGAGGCGCAGAGCGTCGACGGCCCCGCCGCCGGCACCCGCTCCCACTCGGCCACGCCGCGCAAGAGCCGCTGAGCCGGCCTGGGCAGGCCATCGTGTGGGCCGCAGCGAACGCTTCCGTTCTGCTGCCGTGTGGACCGGCAAGCGTTGAAGGCGACGACTTTCAACAGTCGACTGCGCATCCGCCCCGGTCCGCCGCGCCACCAGCTGCCCACTGCAACCGCCATCGCCGTTGAGTCGAAGGGCGGCCCTTGCTCCAGTTCGGACCAAGCCAGCGGCCGAGCCTTCCTCTTTTCCCCCCTTCTCCCCTCCTTCTCGACCCTGAACCATCCTCGTCGTGCGCTTCTTCTCCTTGTGTCTCTCCCACCCGCCCTCCTGTAGTCCACCCTCCCGAGCATCCTGCATACCCTCTCCTTGGCCCGCTGCGCCCGCCTCGGTCACCTCAACTGTGTAATACTATGTGGCATTTCCCCTCTTGACCCCGCTTGGTGCGCGAAGCCGGGAATGCTGTCGGGCAAGAAGGTGCGATGGAGGGCGCAGGTGGTGGTGGTGGAAGAGCGAGATGTCCGTCGAGATGGCTTCGCGCTGGGAAGAGAGGTCGCCAGCCTACCAGCAAGGAGGGCGAGGGCGGGAGGCAGGCATCCTTGGCGTGGACCGTGCGCGCCTGCCATCCCGTCATCAGGCCGAGAAAAGGGCAGCCTAGGCCCGCCCAGCAGGCCAGCAGAGGGCGGGCGAGGCCGGCGCACCCCCTTTTTCGCTGCTGTGCCCTCGGATGCTGCTGCTGGCTCAGGAGGCGGTGCTCGCTCGCACGCCCAGCGCGGCCCCGCCCCGCCCCGCCCCGCCCCGCCCCGCCTCGCGCACGCACCGGCCGGGCCTGTGAACGGACAGGCCAGCCAGCCAGGCGGATTTGGGGGGAGCGAGACGAGCGAGCGAGCGACCGACGGGTCAGCGCACCGACCGGGCGATCCACCGCCAAACCAACCGACCCACCCCCGACCGACCCCAAGCAGGGCGAGCAAGCAAGCAAGCAAGCCAGGGCCAGGGCCAGGGCCACTCCGCGCGGCTGCCAACCAACCCAACCAACCCGACCATCCACCAGCCCAGCCAAGTCGACGGCAGCGATCACCATCATACCCAGCACCATCCATTATCCCAACCCGCGGTCACGCCGCCCATCTCCTTGTCGACCTCTCCTCGTGCGCTTCTTGCCTGCACCGTCGCCGCCGACGATCACAACCAGGGCTCCACCAGATCGAGCCATCTTCGACAACCTCATCCGCCCCTACTCTTGCTGCGTCGACGATTGGCGACTGCCGGCTGCATCGCGCCGCTGCTGTCGTCGCTTCCAGGACACCAAGCTTCGGCGCCCGCTCTCGAAGCCAAGTCCGCCGACTGACCGCCACGACCAACACCACGCTGCCTGGCACCCTTGGCCAACAGGTGACACCAGCCGCCGTCGGTCAGAGCTGATTAGCGCACCAGTGAACCCGACCTCTGCCAGGCACAGGTCTCCAGCCTGGTGTGGCAAAGGCAACAACCGACTCTCTTCCTTGTTGGACGGCCGCCAACGAGAAGCTGGCACCAGCAGGTGCACTCGTTCCAATCGCTCGCTCGCTGCCATCTGCAGGCGCTCCTACAACGCCGCCAGACACCTCGCCGGCCCGACTTATCGCGTTGCTCGCACGCACCTCGAAGCCACATTGATCGGCAAGCCGATCCCTGAGCGTACATCCGTCGCCGCCTAGACGCGTGCTCTCCCACGCGCTCCATCTAGCCTAGACTCGACCCGGTTCGCTCGCCAGACTCGACCGAAACAAGACAAGATGGCAGTGAGTACCGCCCAGCCTCCCGCAGGCGGAAGGTGAGCGCGCACCTCCAGCATGCTGACACCCGACCTTGTGCGACCCCACCCTTCCGCCCCCTCTTCCCCGCGATGCCTCTTGGCGCAGGACCCGACCGAGACCAAGGTGGCCGAGGTCTACGCCCGGATCCAGACCCAGCGTCGGATCATGGAGGGTAACCAGGCCTTGCGCGGCGCCACCAACAACCCGGACGTCATCCGCCAGGCCGAGTCTCAGATCCGCGAGGCCCAGAGGAACATCTCGTATCTCGAGGAAAGCCTTCAGAGCCTCAAGACGCGACGGGCCAGCGGCGGCATGGCGCTCGGCGCTCGTACCGACAGCCCCGCCAGCACCGCGGGCAGCACCAACCCCGCCACCAGCCAGCAGAGCTTCGGATCCTCAAAGACCACGCTCGCCAGCTCCGTCTCGGGCGGCCGGCCCTACCCCGGCGACAGCAGCTCGTCGTACCGGGGATCGTCCAACCCCTCGTCGCCCAGCGTCTCGGCGCGGCGGTACGACGGCAGGACCCAGCCTCCGTCCGGCGCGGACATGGGCGCCGGTGGGCCAGACGGAGGGTCGTACTCGCAGTACGCCGGCCAGGGGCCCTATGGCGGCGGCCCCGGGGGTGCTGCAGCAGGAGGCGGGTACGGCCAGGGCGGATCGGAGGCGTGGCAGCCTGCCATGCAGAGGATGGGGACGAGCGCGAGGAAGCAGTACACGAACCTGGGTGAGTAGCGCGCAGCAGAGAGCCGGACGCTGCCGCCGGTCCGATGCCATGCGCGGGGGGCAGGAGAGGATGACCGACTGCGCCGTGATCCGAAGGCTGACCGACCTCCGAGCGCGATGCCCCTGTTCTCTCTGCCGCTCCTCGGCTTACGACTCGCAGACCTCATCAAGTACGACACGCCGCACACGACTGCCAAGATCTCGCGCATGCTGCACCAGCTCGAGTTCAAGCTGCAGATCGAGAAGCAGTACAAGATGGGCATCGACAAGATGGCCAAGCTGTACCAGGCCGAGGGCGACCGCAAGAGCAAAAACGACGCCGAGTCGAAGCGCGTCGAGAGCGCCAGCAAGATTGTGCTGCTGCAGCAGGCGCTCAAGCGGTACAAGCAGCTCCACGTCATGGAGGACGACGACGACGGCAGCGGCGGTAACGGCCTGCCCGACTCGCTCGAGGACCGGCGGCAGAACCTGCGCAAGCCGCTGTCGGGCACGCTGCAGATCTCGGTGCGCAGCGCCCGCGACATTGACCA
>NW_006920898.1:122449-124819 GCF_000417875.1 Pseudozyma flocculosa PF-1
CCGGCCTCCGAGACCACTGCCTCAGCCACAGAACCACGGTCCGCCTTCGGGCGGCGCCGTGGCTCCGCAGCCAGGCTACGGCGGACGTCCGCAAGGCCAGCAGGCCCCTGGAAGCTTTGGACCCGGCAGCGTCATCTCACCTGCCGCCCAAGGCGTCCCGCACCACCTGCAGCAGCAGCAGCAGCAACAACAACAACAGCAGCAGCAGATGGCATCGCCACAGGCGCTCAAGCAACAGCAGCAGCAGCAACAGCAGCTCGAGCTCCAAAAGAACCTCTCGGCCGTCTCGCAGCAGGTCAACTCGCAGCCGCTGGCGCCGCGCAACCCGGTCTCGTCGAAGCGCAAGATCGGGCTCAACGACTTCAACTTCCTCGCCGTGCTCGGCAAGGGCAACTTCGGCAAGGTCATGCTGGCCGAGGAGAAGCGCTCGGGCAACCTGTACGCGATCAAGGTGCTCAAGAAGGAGTTCATCATCGAAAACGACGAGGTCGAGAGCACCAAGTCCGAGAAGCGCGTCTTCCTCGCCGCCGCCCGCGAGCGCCACCCGTTCTTGCTCGGCCTGCACTCGTGCTTCCAGACAGAGACCCGAGTCTACTTTGTCATGGAGTACGTCAGCGGCGGAGATTTGATGCTCCACATCCAGCGCGAGCAGTTTACCCCGCGCCGCGCCAAGTTCTACGCCGCCGAGGTGTTGCTGGCGCTCGAGTACTTTCACAAGCAGGGCATCATCTACCGCGACCTCAAGCTCGACAACATCCTCCTCACCCTCGACGGCCACGTCAAGGTGGCCGACTACGGCCTGTGCAAGGAGGAGATGTGGTACGGCAACACCACCAGCACCTTTTGCGGCACGCCCGAGTTTATGGCGCCCGAGGTGAGTCCCCCGACGTCGGCCCCGCTCGCATCACGTTCGAGGCGCCTCGAGCACCTGCCCTTCCCGAGGCTCCTCTCTGACGCCTTCCGCCCTCTGCTTTTGACCCCGTATCGGCCTCGCCCCCTTCGCCCACGCTCTCGCCCCCGTCACAGATCCTGCTCGAGCAGCGCTACGGCCGCGCCGTCGACTGGTGGGCGTTTGGTATCCTCATCTACGAGATGCTCCTCGGCCAGGCGCCCTTCCGCGGCGACGACGAGGACGAGATCTTTGACGCCATCCTCGAGGACGAGCCCCTCTACCCGATCCACATGCCAAAGGACTCGGTCTCGATCCTGGAAAAGGTGGGTCCGCACGCGCCCCAGCAACGGCACAGCGTTCATCGACAGCCCCGACTGACTTGCCATTGCCCCTCCGCTGCGACCGCCGTCCTTTCTCGCAGCTGCTGACGCGAGACCCCGCGCGCCGCCTCGGGTCCGGACCCACCGACGCCGAGGAGATCAAGGCGCATCCCTTCTTCCGAGACGTCAATTGGGACGACATGTTCCACAAGCGCGTCCCGCCGCCCTTTTGCCCGACGCTCAAGAACCCCAGCGACACGAGCTGGTTCGACACCGAGGTGAGCCTCACACGTGTCTTGTGCCGCGTCGCTGTCGCCGTCGCCCGTCGTCGAGTGCGTCTCATTGCTGACCCGCCCTCGTCGCGTCCAATGCGCTGCGTCCTCCCTCTCCCCGCCAGTTCACGAGCGAGAAGCCCACCCTCACGCCCGTCCACAGCGTGCTCTCGGCGCAGGACCAGGCCGAGTTCAAGTCGTTCTCCTGGTGAGTGCCTGCCGCCTCGCCACCGCGTCCGCCCATCGCGTTTTCGTCCCTCTCGACCGCCTTCTCACCTGCGTCTTGCGGCTCTGCATTCTTGTCCGCGATTGCTCCGCTGTTCGCCCCTTTGCCCCCAACAGGACCGCACCGCACGTCATGTGAGCTCACCCGCCCGCTCGCCCGTCCCGGCGGCCCCGCGATGCCAGCACGCGCCCGCCCTTGCTCGTACATCCCGCCCCCCCTCAGTCACCACCGATGTCGCCGGCTCGCGTCGGTCGTGCCACCGCCCCACTCCAGCCCCACTTGACGACCGCGGCGACGACTACATGAAGAGAGCGCCTCGTACTGTAGAGATAAAGAATGCCACGACGACCAGCTACCGAACCGAAACTCATCTGCCCAGCCGCCCGCCGTCGCCTGACGAGATCCAGAGCACCGTCGCTCGCTTGCGGTGCCCGCGCGGCGTGAAAAATGCCGAGTCACACGTGCCAGCCTGAGAGGGCTGGGCCTGCTATCTTGCAAGCTCGATTCACTTTTGCACCAACCTCGATAAATCGGACTTGCATATGTGAGGGGCTGTCACAGCCCTGGCCCAATCGGGGCTGAGCGGCGCGGGCCAGCAGGGCAGAGGATTTCCGGAGCCGAGGTGAATTCACTCCGCGCGGCCGCGGAGAGGAGTTAGGG
>NW_006920899.1:0-11949 GCF_000417875.1 Pseudozyma flocculosa PF-1
CAAGATGATTGCCTGGTTGTGTTTTTGGCATGCAAATGCTGACTGTGTGAGATTGTCTATGCCTAGGAGGGACCTTTTGGCTGCCTGTACGCTTGGCCCCAGCAGGACACTGCCATGCTTTTCGCAGCCTCAAAGCTTGCAATGGCCCTTTGGTAGGCCCAAGGATCGGCTCTGAGCAAGCTGTGGGGCAGAAAGGTTCAACTTCAAGGAACGGGCTGGGAAATCGCTTCTACCTGCACTGTTGAGGCAGCCTGCTGTGGCCTGATGTTGGTGCCAGCATGCCCTGGAGCTGCCTGATCCTTGTTCTGCAGCCTCACAGCACCAAACAAAGCAGCTGCAACGGCCGTAGCTTGCCTAGGGTTGCCCAAGCAAATCCTGCGTGACAGGACTGCATTGAAAAGCAGCAATGGCCATCATGCATGTGAGGATGTTTTTGTTGGGTGTGGGACCCCATACCTTCCTTCCTTGCAGAGCGCTCTGGGATGGGCCTCGGAGCTGGGGACAATGGTGCATGTAGCCAGCCAAAGGGTGTGTCCTGATGACGTTGTTCAAGCCAATCCAGAGCTCCACCACTTTACGATGGGGAAAGTGTTGCTTTGCATCCCTACATGCTTTAAAGGCTCCACAATGTGTCTGGGCAGTTCCCTGTCCTGTCCATTGTCCATACCGGGTCAGCAGATGCTTGTGTGTGTGGCCTTGGAGCTGCTTGCTGCATGGACGGCTCTTGACCTGCATCTCTGTTGCTTGGATGGCCCAGGGATGTGCAAAGCAGGGCAGGCTTGTATGAGTTGTTGGGACCAGAGCAATGCTAGCATGGGTTATATGTGCTTTTGCAAAGGTCCCTTTCATCTGCGGCCATAGGACCCTGAAAGCACTGCATCCGTCCGATCTGCAAAGTTAAGCAGGGTACCGCCTAGCTAGTACTGCGGTGGGGGACCACGCGGGAATCCTAGGTGCTGCAGTTTCCTTTTGCCCTTTTTTTCTTCTCCATCCTCCTCCTCCCTTCTTCCTTCTTTTGCCTTGCCATGCCGTACACCTCTGCCCCATTTCCTCCCTGCCCTCTGATGGACCTTAATTGGTTGCTGCATGTGTCAGTTCTTCTGTTGCTTGCAGCCTGTTAGGGCAACCCCGAGAGGCGCTCAGCGGTGGCGTGGAGTTAACTCCACACGCGCCGTACCCAAGGCTTGGACCCATGGGGCGCGACCCGCGCTGCGGTAGTGTCGACCCTACTGGCGTGGTAGACAGTGCAAGGCCGGAGAAGCTAGGTGTTTGCTTCCGGTCGTCGATTGTACTTAGTATCTATAGGATCCTACGGTACAATATTGATATCCCTTCACACACTTACTGTCTCCCTCAACCTCTCCTGGTACACTACGCCGCCTTAGGCCTACCTACGGTTAGCAAGACCCCTAGGGCTTAACACAGCCCTTGGTGTGCTGTGCCTGTCTCTTTGCCACACCAGAGATCACATTTCTGTTTGAGGACCACTGCACTGTGCATGAGCTTGTGCTTTGGTCAGCCTCATCTTGATCATTGCTGTTGGCCTAGGCAGCTGCACTCTCCACCTGAACCAAGCTCATGGCACCAGGACACTCAGGCATGCGCTGTGAAGGCAGGTTGGGAATGACTGCTGCTGTTGGCCCCCTGGCAGCCTGTTGTTTCTACATGTGTGAGCATGTATATTGTCTCAAAGTAGGTGTGCACACAGGTGAACATAGGTCAGAGACTTGTCTTCAACAGTGGGAAGAGAGATGTAAGGGCAGAGGTGATTGTGGAAATCAGCAGAGCTGAATGTCAGGGTCGGCCACTGATGTTGTGCTGCCGAGGTTGCAGGAGGGGGTCCCCCGGTGAAGCCGATGCGCATGCTGCGCGACGGGCGGGGGTCTGCAGGTGTGTGTTCGGCTCGTTTCGCGTGAAATGCGCTGCAGTCTCGGCTCTTCCGCCCCTGCTCCGCCCGCTCGCCTGTTGTGCTCGGCTGAACCAAGTGGTGGTGTGCCTATGGCGGCCCTCCGTCGTCGTCATCGGCCGACTAACAACACCATTTCCGCCACCATCATCACCACCACCAGCGCCCATCGTCTTAACTGGATCGCAGTTGCCACCCGACCGCCTCGCGGGCCGCCACACGCTTCATCTCGCCGACCTACGCTAGACTTTCCTAGCCCTGCTCTCCTCCTCCTCCCTCCTCTTGCTCTCGCCATCTCGACTCCAACCAGCCGCGCCCGTCATGGCCGGCACCAGCCTTCCTAACGGCTCCTCGACCAGTGCCTCATCCAGCCACGACTCGACGCCCTGTCGCAAATCGACTGGCGCGGGCTCAAGCTCGGCCTCCAGCAGCCACGGGACCCACAATGGCAGGCATCACGGCGACCCATCGGATGCCGGCAGCTCGACGACAACCACCACCACCACCCGCCTGCTCGCAGACAGCAACCTCGTCGTCACGG
Organism: Pseudozyma flocculosa PF-1; assembly: GCF_000417875.1. NCBI lineage: Eukaryota > Fungi > Basidiomycota > Ustilaginomycetes > Ustilaginales > Ustilaginaceae > Pseudozyma > Pseudozyma flocculosa. Next base: position 2,448 of record NW_006920899.1, read on the forward strand.
ACACGGCGTCAACCTCGGCCGTTTCCGACTCGATCCGCGCGTCCACCTCGGCCCTGGGAGAGTCGATAAGCCGGCCCGTCTCGGCGGCCTCGATGCGCATCCGCGTCGATCGGCCCTCGAACGAGGCCATCAGCGGCAGGGCGCTCTACACCCACGTCCCCACCGGCTTTGAAGAGGAGCCCCTGCTGCGCCCGCCCTCGCCCGACTACGGCGCCTCTTCGAGCGCATCAAAGGCTGGTGGCGGCCGCAGCGATGCCGGCGGCATCGATGGCCGGTCTACCTTCAATGAGCGCCTCACCCATATCTTTGCACGCCGCGGCGGCGCACCAGCCTACGGCCGGCCCACGCTCTACAGCCGCCTGCGCCTCACCTTCAGCCAGACGCTGGCCAATGTGCTGTCTTCGTTTTTCCTCATCCTCGTCGTCGTCTGGGCGCTCTCGGTGCGGATCGTCTCGAGCCTGCCGAGCTTCTTTACGCCGCAGATCATCGAGGAAAAGGTGTGGGACGACGCGCCACGCTGGAAGAGGGAGAAGCTGGTCAAGGACGTGCGCTACTATGCCGCCTCGTGCGGCTTCGAGATCCGCAACGAGACCGTCGAGACCCAGGACGGCTACTTTCTGCGCGTCCACCGCGTCATTGATCCGCAGACGACGCACAAGAAGCACGCCGACGGCCGCGGCGGCTTCCCCGTCCTCATCATGCACGGCCTCTTCCAGTCCAGCGGCAGCTTTGTCACCAGCGAGGAGAGGTCGCTCGCCTTCTGGCTGGCGAGAAAGGGCGGCTACCAGGTCTTCCTCGGCAACAACCGCGGCGTCTTTGACATGGGCCACCGCAAGTTCAAGCGCAGCGACCCACGCTTCTGGGACTACAACATCCGCGAGCTCGCTCTCTACGACCTACCCGCCATGGTCGACTTTGTCAGGAAGGAGACCGGCTACGACAAGGTGAGCTGAGCAGCCGGTCGAACAGCCACGCTGCCCGGAGGTCTCTTTCCCTCCTCTTCTGCCGTTTCTCGTCGCTGACATCGTGTCGCATCGCTCAACCTTGTCGAGCGGGCCGCCCGCTCCACCTCCATCTTCATCCCCCTGCCCACCTCCCCGTCGCAGATTGCCTACATCGGACACTCGCAGGGCAACTCGACGGCGTTCATCTCGCTCTCGCAGGGCATGGTGCCGGAGCTCGGGCAGAAGCTCACCTGGTTCGGCGCACTCGCACCGGCCGTCTACGCGGGCCCGCTGACGTCGTGCTTCCCTTTTACCTCGCTCGGCCACATGGAGTGGTCGACGTGGAAGCGCTTCTTTGGCGTGCTCGACTTTATCCCGCTCATGAAGATTTCCTACGACTGGACGCCCGCCTATCCGTACGCGCTGCTGGGCTACCAGATGTTCGCCTTCCTCTTTGCGTGGACTGACGCCAACTGGCTGCAGCGACGCAAGGCCAAGATGTTCCGCTTCACGCCCCAGCCCGTCTCGTCAGCCTCGATCTACTGGTGGGCGGGCAAGGACGGCTTCGCCACGCGCGGCTGCATCCTCGATCCGAAAGCCGAGACCTGGTGGAACACGGGCTGCTTCCCGCCGCTCAGCATCTTCAGCGGCGGCATGGACTTCCTCGTCCTCACCGATCCGCTCATGGACCGGCTCGAGAAGAAGGAAAAGGGCGTCCGGTTGAAGCGCTTCAAGAGGCAGGACGAGGCAGAGCACTGCGACCACTTCTGGGCCGCCGATGCCGTCGAGTGGTGCTTCGAAGACATCCTCGCCGACATCGAGGACACGCGTCCCCCGTACGTCGACGAGGACGACGACGACAGCGGCCGGCGGCGAGACGACCGGGCAGAGGGCCGACAGCGCGGTGACGACCAGCAAAAGCAGCAGCAGAGGCAAGGCAGGCTCGTCGACGTCATCTAGAAACACCAGTCGAAGAGCATGGACCGGACCGGGTTCGGATCGCATTTTCAGATAGATGGCCTTGGGAAACCTTTCATCCGCCGCCGAGCCCGTATTTTTGGGCGGCGTGCGCATCTCCGTCCTGCTACCCGTCTATCGTCGTACCGCACGTTTTGTCTTGTAACGAATTCGCCTTGATGACCAATGACGATGCCCATCTCCGGCTAACGGAAGGCCGCCTGACTCGTCGTGCGGCCGGGCGAATCACGTTTGGCATCTTGCGTCCGCTGTCGAGCACTGTCGTGACGTGCCTGCCGTCGCGATCCAGGTTCAGTCGGAGTCGGAATCGCTGCTGTCGTCGTCCTCCTCCTGCTCTTCGTCTTCGTCCTCGTCGCTGTCGTCGTCGCTGTCGCTCTCGTCGTCGCTCTGGCTCCGCATCGGCTTGACCTTCTGGCCGCGCATCGCTGCCATCTGACCCGCAAGGCTGTCTTCCTCCGGGTCGCTGATCTCGTCCTCGATGTCCTGCTCTTCGAGCGCCGCGGGGTCGTCGACCTTGAGCTTGACGCTGCGCGCAGCGTCGCACCCGAGGAACGAGTCCGACTTGAGCATCGCCTGGAACGTGTACATGCCGGCCTGCGGTGGCGCCTGGAATTGGACGGTGTAGGTGCGGACGCGATCCGAACCAATGTCGGACACACGCGTCGGCTGCACAATCACGCGATCCAGCTTGTGGTCTCCGAGCATCACCCACCACGTCGGCTTCCGCTCCTGAGACAGGCAGACCCGAAAGAGGCCATAGGGCAAGTGGCGGTCAAGAGTCAGCAAGTCAAGTCGAAGTCGGGAACGATGCCGACGCTGGGGCCGACTCACCTCGAGGTAGTAGGGCGCCCGGGCGAAGCCGACGGGTGTCTTGCCCTCCTTGTCGCTCTTCTCGTCCTTCCTGCCAATCAGGGCGTCGAGCGTCGTGTCGTCGTCGTCCTCGGTGCCCGGCCGGACGCTCGTCTCTTCGTCGGTGCGCTTGGCATCGGCGCGGACGCCATGTCTGAGCAGGCTGCCGTCCTTGCGGAGGGGCAGGGTGCGCACCTTGACGACAAACTGCACAATCGACCCGGTGGTGGCCAGCTTCTCTCCGGTCACCTTGAAGTAGGCATCGACGAGCTCGAGGCGGGGCCACTCGCGCATCACCTTGACGGCCAGGTCGTAGTCGCTCTGGGAGACGCCCTCACCAAAAAGGAGGCGCTTGCGCTCGGAGTCGGGCACTTTCCACAGGCCCTGGATGCCCTGCGAGGCGACGGGGTGGGCCTGGACCAGCTTGCGGGCGGCTTCGATGGTGATGCCAGGTAGCTGGACGAGCTCGACGGCGGGGTCGTCGTGGATCGGCACGGCCTGGACAAAGCGCTGCACGAGGTTCATCAGGACCAGGGTCTCGGTGAGCCAGTTGTGCGCCAGCGAGATCGACATGAGGCCGTTGAGCTGCGCCACTGCCTTGTGGGCGTAGCGGTACTTGGCCTTGGTCAGCCGGACGCTCGGGGTGTCGATGCGCAGCACATGTGCGTAGAGCAGCACGACGGCCTTGCGGATGGAAGCGTTGCGGAAGCCGTCGATCAGGCCCCACTCGGGCACGAGCTCAGCGATCTTGGCACGGACGTCATGTTCGAGCTGGGTCAGGGCGGCCTCGTCGGCGTCCTTGCCCGTGCGGTTGAGCTTGGCGTCGTTGAACTCGTCCGAGATGGCCATCAGCGCGAGGATGCGCGGGACGGGCGTGTCCTCGCGCAGGTGCTGGAAGTAGGTCTGGGCGGTGTTGTTGATCAGGCCGTCCTTGGTCTTGGAGCGCGAGCCGTACCACCACTTGGCGACGAGGTAGGGCAGGCCGACGCCAAAGATGAGGCCGTACACGCCGAGGACGTAGATGTTGTTGTGCGACTCGATGACCCAGCGGGGCAGGGCGATGCCCATCGACATCTCCTGGCGTCCGTCGGGGTGCCCATAGAGCTCGAAGTTCTTTCGGATGGTCTCGTCAGTGAGTCTGTGGGGAGCAAGGAGACGGGCGCGGCACGCGAGGGAACGGGACGGGACGGGACGGGGTCCGAGATGTCAGCGGACGCGCTCTCGAGGGCGACATGGGATGGAGTGGAGCCACACGCAGCGAAGGCGACGATGCAAGGGCATTTTGACCACTCACGACTTGTAGGCCTTGGTCAGCTCGATGAACTGGGACTCGGCCTCCTCCTTTGTCTGGTTGTCGCCCAGGACGAGCTTGTCCGGGTGGAACTTGACGCTGAGGCGCTTGTAATGCTTTTTGATCTCCTTTTCGGTGGCGCTGGTGGCGAGGCCGAGGATGGAGAAGGGGTCGTAGACGGCGTGGGACGAGTTGGCGGCGGCGTTCATGATCTTCTGGAAGAGGAAGGCGACGACGCCCCAGCCGGCGACGACAAAGAGGAAGCGCTTGCTGATCTGCGGGTTGGTGATGCTGCGGCGGTTTACGCGCTTGATGGCGGCCACCTTTTGGCCGGCGGCATCGAACCAGCCCTGCCTGCCGGCTCGCGGCTTGGACGAGGAGAGGAGCGAGTAGGTGAGGGGGACGAGGACGAGGAGGAGGAAGGTGAGGACAAAGGTGAGGAACTGGCCTCCCTCCTCGTCGTACTTGTACTCGGCCATGTCGTCGAGGTTGGGACAGGGCGACGCCGAAGCTGTGGGGAGCGCTACGGGTCGGTGCCTATCGTTGATGTGTGAGAGGGTGGGTTATCAGACGAGGGGGCGGGCCGTTTGAGCGGGAGAACACCAGAATGTGAACGCTGATGGTCGAGTGGTCCCCGGAGGCGGCTGGCCAGGATCTGCGCGGGTGTTCGAGCCGGGGTTCGGGCGTCGAATGGCACGGCGCGAGATCAAAGAGCGTGTAGCGTCGGCCAGTGCGATGGCGAGAGCCTGGTTGGGAGTATGGCGGTGGTGCTTGAGGACGGCGACGGTGGACGTGGTGGTGGCGATGGTGGTGGCAAGAGGGGCAGGTTGGCAGGGTGGGTAGAGCGGTGCGTCGTGTTGCGCGGCTCTTGGCTTTGGATCCTTGGTTTGGCTGGGGGTCGGGTCGGGTCTGGACTGGTGTCTGGCCCAAGAAGTTTGCACGCAAGCAAGCAGCGCGGCGGCGGTCGGTGCGTTCGCTGGCAGGTCCACGTCGGGTGGAGCGAGGTGGGCGTGGGTGCCAGCCAGCCTGGAAGGAAGGCTTGCCAGCGGGGCAGCCCTCTGGGGGAAGCTGGGCAAGGCTTACCTGTCTCGCGCGACTCTTGCTGGCTGGCTGGCTGGCTGGCAAGGCTGGCCGGCCCTTGATCAAGATCAGCAGCCTCGCTCGGGCCCGCACCGCCCTTCCCCCCAAATCCGCTAAGCCTGGCCAGGCCTGCCTCGACGCGGGCCTCGACGTCGGTCCCCAGCCACCTTAGAATGATGGCAGCATCCCCACCACGAGACCCCTCCATCGCGCCCAACGACATGGCGTCAGCAGCGCCGTCATCGTCGACTCCTGCGGCAAAGGCAGAAGCCAAGGTGAGCTCGAGCGCATCCTACCCCAAAACAGACCTTGTCCTCCATCTGCCCTGGGGAGCTCGGGTCATCACGGCCAGCGCTGACGTCCTGACCGACCATCCCGGGGCGCTCCCTCGCCACTCGTCGACCACGCACAGCCGAGCAATCTCTACATCCATCGTCAGGCGGGCACACCGCGCTCCTGCTTCATCTGCTACAAGCAGACGCCCCACGTCCTCGTCTCGTCGACGGTACCCAGCCTCGACTTCTTCTACGTCTGCCTCGCCCACCTCGGCGATACCCACTTTGCCAAGCGCGTCTCGACGCCCGCCGCGCCACCCTCGGTCGCTTCCACCTCGGTGCAGCCCGATGCCGCCACAGTCTCGCAGGCGGACATCGACAGGGTCAAGAAAGAGTACGACGAGAGGCAGCGCAAGTTGAAGGAGAAAAAAGAGTTCGACGCGGCCGCAGCACAGGAGTCCGACAAGAAGGGGAACAAGCCCAGCTCAATGACCTCGTCCATCTTCTCCACCCTCTCGTCGGCCGTGTCGAGCGTCGCTTCGGCCGCCACCTCGGCCGCCACCTCGTCGCCCTCTTCCCCTGCATCGACAGCAGGCGCCGCCGCTACCCCTGCTGGCCCCACGTCGCCGACCCCGACAACCAACCAGTCCCCCCTCCATAGCAAGTACGCGCTCCATCGCGAGTTCTACAGCCAGCGGCTACGCGACTGGAACAACCGCCAGGCAAAGATCCGCGAAAAGCAGCTCAACTTGCCTCGCGTCCCCAACGGTGCACCCTCCTGACCTAGCTGAGTCCGACCTCGGCCTCGCCCTCGAGGTTCCGCCCCCTTGCGGTTCCCGTCCCTTCTCACCCATTCTCGCCGCCATGACGCGCCCGCCCGCCTCCTTGTACTTGTAGCCGTTGCCATTTGTATCCAGATTCATCACCATCTTCCTCTATCCGTGCCTGCGCCCGTCCGATCAACGCCGGTGCAGACGTCATGCGCAACGCCAGCAGCGCAGCAACTGCCAGGCCACTCCGGTCTTCACCGCATGCGCAAGCGAGAAGGACACGGCCAGGGCGAGCGGCTCCTCTCCTGCGCACTGCAGACACCAGCACGTCAATGGCAAGCAAAGGAGGGTATGAGATTGGCCAGAAAGAGCGCAGAGCACCAAGCGAAGAGCGAGTGATCCGGCGACGAGGAGGACAAGATGGGACACCAACAGTCGCGCGATGCTGCTTGACAGACGGCGGCGAAGCGTTGGGAGCGAAAGATGCTAATGCAACCGAGAGGAGTGACGAGGATGGCAGGCGAAGGGCGGACGACGACGACGACATCCACCGAGGTCCCCGGGGATTTCTATGGTAGGGGTTTGATGGGGCCGAGTATAAGAGAGCGTGTTGCTTGGCGGCGGACCAGGGCAAGGACCAGGGGAAAGCAAGGAAAACTGACCGCACAGGAGACGAGTAGCAAATGGGCGTATGAACAGCGAAGAGCAGCCGATAGACAGCTAGCCACCATGGTGGCGACGCATCGAAGCGCAGGCAAGCGCGCGGCTGGATGAAGTCGAACAGGAGGGCCGGGGGCAGTGCGACGGGCCAGGTCGAGAGAGTGTCAGGATGGGGGATTGTCCTTTCGCGTCCTTTCGCGTGGGGCCCGCCTCGGCGCGTCATGGCTTAGCGGGTGTCACGCCAGTCCGCGCGCGAGGTGGAGTGCGGGGTCCGGGAACGATTGAAGAGAGAGCAAGCCATGCCATCGCTCCGTTTAGAGGAGGTAGGCACCGGCGACGACGGCGGCGAGCGAGGCGAGGATGCCCGAAGCCTGGAGCGAGAGGGCACCGCTGGCGTTGCCAGAGCTGGAGCTGGCACCGCTGGCCGAGTTGCTGCCGGTGGCGGCGGGAGCGCGGGAGCCGCCCGAGGTCGACGAGCCGGCGCGCGACGAAGCCATGCCCGACGAGCTGGCGCCAGTCGAGGTGGCGGCCGACGACGAGGCCGACGACGACGACGACGAGACGGCGGGGACAAGGCTGGCAATACCGTTCTTGATCGTGTCGGTGGTGCGGCAGTTGCTGGTCGAGGGCGTCGAGTAGGCGGCGGTGGGCGTGACCTGGTCGGCGGCACCGTTCGTGTACTGCATCGTCTGGCCGTTGACGACGTACTCGCCGGTGAAGAACTGGTGGAAGGTCGAGGTGGAGCCGTCGGGCTGGGGGTAGTGGCCGGGAGGGTAGGCGGCATCGCCGTCGCACGTCTCGAAGACGTTGTCGGCGTAGTTTCCGGGCATGACAAAGTTGCAGCCCATGACGTCGAGCTCGTGCTCGCAGACGTCAGCGGTGGGGGCCTGGTCGCTGCCGGCGATGCAGATGCGGAAGCACACCTGGTTGTACGAGACGTAGTTCATCCACTCCTCGTAGAACACGTCCTCGCCCGAGACGTTGGACGTGACGTTGCCGCCGACGGGGTTGCCCATGTTGGTGGCGCCGTGCGGGTCGAGCTCACCGCCCTCGTCTCCGGCGACGATGCCAATCTTGGTGAAGTCGCCGAGAGCCATCAGCTGGACGTAGAGCGGCGTCTTGACAAAGTGGGCAGCCGTCACGGTTCCGTCGGGCTGTTTCGAGGGGACGGGGGCCGGCGATATGGTCATGGACACGGTCAGCAAGGGGCGCTAATATGAAGGAGGGGGAGGAGGCTGCAGCGGCTTCGGCGGAGGCGGCAGTGGCAGGGGTAGCGGCAGCGGCAGCAGCAAATGCACCCGTACAGCCCTCGCCTGTCAACGCCCGCCGTCGCGGCGGCGATCAAGCTATGCGGTGTGCTCACAATGACACGGGCGTTGTTGCGGGCCTTGGTGCAGTAGGCGACGGTCTCGCCCTCGACGTCGCCGATGACGGTGCCGGGGTCGCGGGGGCCGAAGGTGCACCAGTCATCGACCGAGTTGAGCGAGGCGAGGCGCGACTCGGACTTCTGGTTGATGGGGGTGTTGAGCTGAGGAGTCTTGGGGTTGGTGGGGCCGTTGGAGTTGACGCCCTTGACGCCGGGCGCGTTGGGGCTGGGGGTTCCGTAGCGGAAGGGGGGGACCGACTGGGCGGTGGCGCCGGCGACGGCAAGGGCGGTGGCGAAGAGAGCGGCCTTCATGTTTGCTGCTGGCGGTGGCGACGTAAGTGGGGCGAGAGAGGCGACGGAGGATGAAGAAGTCGTATGAACAAGCAAAGAGAAGGGAAGCCGTCCAAGGAGGATGTCGGTGGTTGTGGTGGTGGTGGTAGTTGCGGCGGAAGGATTGGAGAAGGGGAGAGACGGGAAAGAGGAGAGAGGCTGAGGGCAGGCGAATGAGAGGCGGCAACGATGTTTAAGAGAAGGGGCGGGGCGGCGCTGAGCTGAGGAGAGAGAGAGGAGAGGGGCGAGGAGATGAGGAAGCAGACAGGGGGCAGGCAGAGTAGGCCAGGCCAGGGCCGACTGAGGGCCTCAAGGGCTTCGAGAAGGACACAACACGCCCGCCCGCCCGCACGCACGCACGCACGCGGCCACCCCGAGCGAGCCTGCAAGCGAGCCAGCATCCAAAGCAGCAGCAGCGCAGCAACAGCAGCCAGCCTCAGCCACCTAGCCTCAGGGGCCAGGGGAGCAGGCAGCCAGAAAAACGCTCGCCCGCTCGCACGCATCCAACCCGCCTCGACCTGCAGAAAGAACGAGCTAGGGCGCAGGCTGGCAGGCCAGGCAGGGGCAGGGCCGGGGCGAGGCGGGTGGCGGTGATGCGGAGTAGGTGTAGGCTAGGCTGGGCCTGAGGCGAGTGCGCGTGCCCGCCCCTATGCCGTGGTCATCCTGTCCGGGCTGGCTGCTGTTTGCAACCGGGCTGCGTCCAACGCGCTGCTGGAAACCGCCTTCTGTCACTCTACGGTACCGGTACCTGGGCATGCTTCGAATCACACCCCTCTTTGGGCTCACACGCACACGCATCTCGACGCTCGACCGTGACCTAAGCTGGGCCGATGATGAGGCGAGGCGAGGGGGGGCGGGGCGGGGCGGGTCGAGGTGGTGCGGCAAGCCAGCGACGGATGAACGGACAGACGATGCCGCCGCCACCCGCCCGACGAGCCGCCAGAAGAGCCGCCGCCGCC
>NW_006920899.1:12874-14361 GCF_000417875.1 Pseudozyma flocculosa PF-1
GGCACCACCGGGCAAGCGCGCGCGCAGCGTGCAGCCAAGCAAGCAGGCAGGCAGGCAGGGGACCGGACCCTACCGGGGCGAGATCGACGCCCTCGCCTCTGGGGGGCAGGTTGCCTGCCTGAGCCTGCGCGCATGCGTTTTTGGCAGCGGGGCGGCAAACTCCGGTCGGTCGGTCGTCGGAAGAGCCACGTCGGGCGGGCAAAGCAGCAGGCCGGCAAGGCGAAAAACGCAAGCAACCAAGCCAGCTGGGCAAGGCAAAGACCACATCCGCAGGCAGGCCGGCTTGGACGTTACCGTACCATCCATGCGGCGTCGGGGAGGCCGTGGCGATGACCGCCGTCACGTCCATGCATTGTGGCTTTAGCATGCTTGGCTCAAGAGCTGCTTTCTGCACCACAGGCAGCAGCAGTTTGAGCGCTCGACACCCATCTGGCGGTCGACGCAGAGAAGAGTCCGAGCAGCTGCGTGCGTGCATCTTTGTCAGGCAAGAGGATGATGCGGCGACAGCTTCTGGTGGCGTCCGCTGGCTTGCGTGCCTCCATCGCATCGCCCCCTGCCTGGCCCAGCCTAGCATGGCCTGCCCCGACACCGACGCACGCACAGCAGCAGCAAGCATGCATGCATGCATGCTCGTACGCGTTGTATGTGCTGCTCACAAGCAAGCTGGCACCAACGTTACTTTGGACGAGCTCGCGGACCTTACGGTTACGCCGCCGGGCTTGGCAGCAACCGCTTGTACGGCTGAAGGGGTTTTGCCAGCCGGTGGTCTGGAGGCGGGCGGGCCCCACCACCACCGCCGGGCGGTGGGCAGGCTCTCCTCCCGTCGTTCCCTGCCTGGCCTGCTGGCCTGCTCCCATCTGCCCAAGCAATCGCCTACTGTAGCAAACACCGACCGTATCTTGCGCAGACGGTGGGGATGTGCTCGGCCAAGGTCAAAGGTCGGCGATCCCGTCAATCAGAGCGGGAATCGATTCAAGCGGCGGTGCATCGCGTACGTCGGCCCGTCGCCGTCGGCCACAGAAGAGAGGGACGATGCGGCAAAGAACAAAGAACCGTCACGTCGACGGATTCCCGGGCCTCGGTGCTGTTCTACCTGGCCAAACAAGAAAACAGGGTAGAGACGAGGCGGCCAGGGCTTAGAGGCTGCGCTGCCGCTGCTCACGTCGCCTTGTCTCCGATCTCGAAGCCCGAGCCTGTCCGAGCGTACGTCGTCGTGTCTGCCGGCCTGACACCTCTGCTCGGCGATGCGACCTGGCTTTGCGGCGGTGAGGAACGCGAAGCCGCGGGTGGCAAACATCCACACACAGAAGGCGGGGTTCTGCTGACCTCGGCCCTGCCACGCACCCGTCCGAGCTGTCTCGCGAGCGAGGGGCAACATTTCAAGGCTGTGCACTCTCTCTCTCTCTNCTNNCNCNCNCNCNCNCNCNCGCTCNCGCNCNCGCGCGCGCGCGCGCGCGCGCGCGCGCGCGCGCGCGCGAGCGCGCGAC
>NW_006920899.1:14381-22632 GCF_000417875.1 Pseudozyma flocculosa PF-1
CGGCCCGTCCGTCCGACCGACCGACCCGTACCCCGGTACCGGACGTCGTCGTTCGTCCGGACGGACGGACGGGGACGGGAACGAACTTACTAACGTACGTCGTGTCGCTCTCTCTCTCTCTCTCTCTCTCTCTCTCTCTCTCTCTGCCTCTCTACAGGCGCGCGCGAGCGCTGTGGCGTCGACAACACCGGACCGCGCATCTACACGGCAGGCCTGGCTGAGCTCCGTCGCCGGACGTGGACGGACAGGTCGATCGAGTCGATGGACGTGCTGCCCTCCTGCAGTCATCGGCGCAGGGAGGAGGCCAGACACCCCTTATCGGATGCCGGACCCTCTCCCTCGGGACGCCGGACACGCCAACCGGACGAATCCTTGCCCACCGGACGAACCCCTACCTGCTGGTCGGACACTTCCATGTCCAACGATGGCCGTGATGACCACCGACGGGCTTTCGGAACGACGGATAGGAAGGCAGTAGTCGACTCCATGCCTCGATGACAATGACAAAGCGATAAGGAAAGAATACATCGACGACCGTGCCCGACGTGGTGATGCGGAAAAGACCTCGAAATAACCAGACGAAAATACCATGCATGCCTCTCCTGCCAGGTGGGTTGGAGCGGATCCTCGACTTCCATTTGGACGAGCCCGCTGTATGGACATCGAGCGCTGTGCAGGCCGTGTCCGAGACCTATCTGTTTGCGACGAGTCGAGCTAGGCCGCGCCGTGCAAGTGCGGTGCTGATCGTGGCGGGCCAAGGGCCGGTCGAGGATCGATGGACGGAACTCATCAACCTGATGACATCTCGAAACGGGGCTCCCCCCTGCCCGCGACCTGGCATGTGATACGGATGCCACCTTCTTCGTACTGTAGTGACCCGCAACATCCCGTCGGTGCGAGAGTATCGCCAGGGCAGCCTGCCACCACGGTGGCGCTCGCCGAGTCGTCGAGGCGCGGAGGCCATCACTGCACGGCTAAAACGCGCTCCAACATACGACGACGGCGGCATCATCGTTGCCTTCGCCGTCGCACGGCCGCCGGGAGCATGCAAGCACGCGACTGTTCCCGGACGGCGCGAACGAGTTTGATCCAGCGGTTCGCGAGCTTCAAGAGCAGGCCGATGCAGTACGGGACGAGGATCGGCACGGCCAAAAGACCTACGAAGTTGAGCTCGCCCGAAAAATCTTCGGAGAAGGCGCACATGCTTGACGGTCGGTGAGAGGAAGAGGCAAGCGGTGCGATGGGATATGCAGGGAGACGAGCGGGTGCCGCCCGACCTGACCGAAACAGGGGTTTGGCTGGTCGACGAGGGATGTAACGACTCCAACACCTGAAATCGACGGCGATCCCGGGCCGGCTGCACGTACCGCGCTTGGACCGCGCCTGGACGGGCCACACCCCGACGGCGACGATAGAGCGGGGGGATACGCGGGGAGCAGGGGACAAGGCGTCTCGCCTGGAATGGCACTGCAGCGTCGCCTTCGCCTTTGTCTGGTACCGGTATCAGAGCGTGGTGCGAGTAGGAATACTGTGGTTGACGACATATGGTGGTAGGTAGGTCGCGAAGGAGGCCATTCGAGACGCTTGCAGGACGAGTGCCCCTGCCGTAGCAGTATCGTCACAGGTACGTTCTGGCGTATCGACGGATCGTCGGTGCCGTGGGTCTGGAGTCATGAATACAAGATTGTCGCACTCTTCCCCACGCTACCTGGCCTACGCTTGGTCGCTCACGCTAAGGTGACTCTAGCCCATGCAGACGGGGCCGAAGCATGTGATGTGATTTGCGGGCTCCTTTTCTGCAGTGCGAGCGCCCAAAGCAAAGGAGATTGGTGCGGAGGCCGCGCCTCGTAGCGCCAGGTTATCGCAAACGGGGCGGCATACGCAGCAGCGCGAGCGAGTCAAGGCTAGACTCGCAGGCAAAGTGGTCAAAGAACCAGACCGTCGTCGCCGTCGTCGACGGTGGGCGAACGGGACGGTCTGGCCGCGCAAGGCGACGTCAAGCAGCTCGCGCTCGGACCATGCTGGGTCGGTGGTGGCACCGATAAGGCGAGGCAGGGCGTTGCGAGGCGGTCGGAGCATCCTCTCCGCTCCTTGCTTCGGTGGAAGCGCGACTGCAACACCATGGCCAGGAGAAGAGCACGCACTCCGCTTCGAGCCTCGATGGTCAGAGGGTTCCCCGTTCCACCCCTTCAATCATCTGTCGGCGTTCTGCGACGCTGGACGCGCTGGGTTTGCCGCGGCGTGTTGCGTAGGGTCGCCTGGCCAGGCCTGGCCAAGTGGCCGCACCGCGACGATGCAGCACAGCGCGGCATCAAGGTTGCCGGTGTCGTCCCACCAGCTCGTGACGCCGAGGTCGTTCAGAGGCCCGGTCGCTCGGAACCGGGCCTGTCCCCACCCTCGCCGCTGCGCTCGGGACCAAAGGAGCTAGAGAGGCTTGACTGATCTGATAAGCAGGTTGCGTGCGAGTGCAGCGTGGTAGTTGGACGTGGCTGAACCTTGGCCGATCCGCGCCTGCTGTCACCACCTTCACGACGACAAAGAAGATCCCAACGCCCCTCGCCAATCCGCACGTAATGCGACGCCTGCCCGCCCGCTAGAGTCTGGCCCTCTGGCGAACGACGTCGACGGCGACGTCTGCTCGGTTCTCGTCGCGCTTCCACTCGCGGTGGACGAGGGTGCTTGGTGCGACGCCAAACTCGGGGTCGAGGGTGCATCCGCACTCCTTTTCGAGGATGACTCTGGCGAGGGCATAGTGGTGTATGGCGTGGAGTGCGCAGAACCAGAGCTCCCTGCCGACGGTGGTGCGCGTCTCGACAATGTCGGGCGTGGTGGCGCAGAGGTTGACTGGGTGGGCGAGTAAGGTGGGGTGGGCGGTGAGGAGGTTCGAGAGGCGGGCGTGGACGTCTTTGAACTCGTCGAGGCAGGTCGAGGTCGAGGTTTCGAGCGAGGGGAGGCGGCGCGAGGATCGGAGGTCGTAGTCGAGCTCTATTGGCGTGTCGCGCGAGGACTGAGGCGTGTGGGGCGTCGAGACGTGGTTCTCGAGCGACTCTGCGAGGATGCGAAAGTGGTCGTGGACGCTGCGGGGATGAAAAAAGGGGGAAACAGGGAGAGAGGGGTGTGCGACGTCAGCGTGCCGTCTGGTTGGGATCCAGCCCGAGCATGGGTCCCACACAGGTGGACAGGAGGGACACCACTGACTGTCGGAGGTGCTTGCCCGGCGTGGATCCAGTGACGATCTCGCTCTCATACTGGAGGGTCTGCTGGGATACCTGACGTGCCTGGAGAATGGATATGGGCTGATGGAGGATCTGGAGCGAGGACGAGACGAGGCCCGACGCCGCGTCTGGCATTGCGAAAGGTGGGGCTGCGGGGGTTGCGGCTGCGGGTGTGGTGGACGTGGTTTGGCGTGTGGCGGTGGGATGGTTGGCGGAGCGACGAGGGCTATGTAGATGGCGGTACGGTGGCGCTGGCAAGGAGTCTGGAGATGGTGGCAAGCAAGGCGAGCGACGAGGAGCAGGACTGAGGGGATCAACGGAGCGGTCCGAGCCAGCCAAGCAATCAAGGCAAACCAACGGGTTGAGGTGAGGCGCGGCGCGGCGCAGCGAGGTGAGGTGAGGTGAGGTGAGGTGAGGTGAGCTGTGCCGCCTCGCTCCCTCCACACCTGCGCCCAGCGGGGCCAGGCCGAGGCGAGGCAGAGGGTCATGTCAGGGTCCTCCTCGGTCTGCCACGCCACGCCATGCCTTGCCTTGCTTGCTTGCTTGGGCCCCATCGGCTCATCCGGCAACCCTCTGTGCCGATCCAACCCGTCGTTTGCCGCCAGCACTACTCCCTCAGACCAACCACACCCGGCCGGTCCCACTAGCTGCTACACACTTGTCACGCCTTGCAGGTACCACCTACTACTCTGACTCTTCCGCTCTGCGACTCGGCCAACACTCTTGACTTTTGCTTTCGTCGACGCCGACGTTGGTGACATCAAGACTGAGGCCGCCCTTGTTGTGCTAGGGTCGAGACGAGCGCCACGCCCTCGAGCCCAGTTCGCGTCGACCGCTGCCTTTGACCGTACTCAGTCGCCGTGGCGGAAGGTGCAGCTGTCGCCCTTGCGGCACGTCCCCTGCCTCCAAAAGTGGCACGGCTTGCTGCCCGGCCGCCCAAAGCCACCCCGCTGGCCCACACCATCCCGCCTCCATCCTGGCCACCCATCCGTACCGCCGCCTCCCGGCTGCTGCTGTTGCTGCTGCGGCCCAAATCCTCCTCGGTTGCTCCACTGCTGCTGTTGGTCGTACCCAACAGAAGACGCCTGCTGCTGCTGCTGCTGCTGCTGCTGCTGCTGCTGCTGCTGGCTTCCACCCGTAGGGTCCCGGTACTTGCGCGACCAGTAGCCCCCATCCTCCTCTTCCAGCCCGTAGCCCGCCTGGCTGCCCAGGCCGTACGTTGACGCTTCCGCCACGCTCGACGGCGCGCCCTGCCCCGCCGCGGCGACCGGTGCGTGCGCCACGGTGCCTGGTGCCGTCGCCGAAGCTGGTGGCTGGCCCAGCGAAGACGTGAGGCTGGCCAGCAACGCCGACACGTTGGCAGACGGCGCAGCGGGCGCGCTGCCCGCAGCCTCGCTCGGCGCCGCAACAGCGCCATTGGCGCCATCGCCACCACCACCGCCTGCCGTGCCCTTGACGTTCTGCAGGATCGAGTGCAGCATGCTCACGTCAAACTTGAGCGAACCAGGCGCCGCCCCCGCCGTAGTCGAGCTCGCCGAGACGCCTGGAACGCCGCTGCCCTGCGGCCCTTGCCCGGCCTGCTGGAGCGCCTGCGTCGTGTCCACCGCACCGCTGCCGCCCGACAGCTTGGCCAACAAGTCAGCAATGGGTAGCCCACCGCCGGTCGACGCCGCCGCCGCCGCAATCGCAGCGCCAATCTGGCTCGCCGGCGCATCCACCCCTTCGTCGCCCTCGTCCAGGTCCATCGATGCGTACTCGTCCTCGTCTCCGTCAAAGGGCTCGACCTGCGGGCCGAGAGTCATGCCTTTGCTTTCGCTGCTCAGCTCGGCCGCCGAGGCCGTCGCCGCCGCCGCAGGCGGTGCAGCCGCAATCAGCGACTCGTCGGCAGACGGCGGCGCCTGGCCTTCTTCGTAGACGGCCTTGAGCGCGTTGCGCGTCCGCTCCTCTTGCTTTTGCGCCTCGACGCTCTCGCTGCCCCGCTCCGGATTGCCTCGCGGCAACGCGACCTCGGCAGGCGGATACCAGTCGATCGCCTCTTCAGTCTCGAGATGCGCGTGCCGCAGCGCGCTTCCCTCTTCGTGGTCCAGCGCCCCGATGCCCTTGGCCGCGAGCTCGGCGTGCGCCCGCTCTTCGGCCTCGAGATCGTCATTGTCGTCGAAGTAGATGGCCACCTCGATCAGCCTGATGGCCTCGAGCTCCGAGTCGTCCTTCCACCTCACCGTCTTCTTGGCCTTGGCCTTGCCGCCGCCTGGCGCTGCCGTCTTGCCCGCATCGGCCTTGGCGGGCGCGGGACGGTGCAGGGCGTCGATGAAGCTCATCACATCGGTGCGAGCCGAGGTGCCGGCCGCCGACGACGACGGCGCAGGCTTCTTCGCGGCAACCGAAGAGCCCGCAACCGTCACGGGACGCTTGGCCTGCGCAGCAGCGGGCTTGGTACTGGCGGTGGAGAAGAACGACAAGCCCGGCTTGACGCCGGCCGCCTTTGACGTGGCGCCGGCCGCCTGGACCCGTGCGTTGGCGCCCGGCTGCTTGGACGCAGCAGAGGCTGCAGGGGCGCCGTTGAGCTTGGCCTTCTTGGCCGCGGCGAGCGATCCGTCGGTGGCCGGAGGGGCGGGCCGTTTGTTGCCGCTGCTCGAGGACGCGGCCGCCGAAGAGGCGCTCGGAGTGTTGACGAGCTCGCTCCACTCGTTCTTGATCGTCGACGCCATCTCCCGGGCCATTACGGAGCGCGCCCGCTTACTGACGGCCATCACGAGCTTGCCGAGCGATGCCTCGTCCTTGAGGTGGTCGAGGGTGACGGGCGACAGCTTGAGGATTGTCAGGAGGGGCATCAGCGTCCGGCCGTACTCGACGCTGAGGTCGGCGATGCCCGACGTCTTGGGCGGGATGGCCTGGCGGAGCCACGAGGCAAAGATGTTGCGGCCAGAGTGGCTGGCGATCCAGGCCCCGTAGTACCTGCGCCGCGACGTTTGAGAGCACGTGCGGTCCGAGACGCCATCCATCATCATCATCCGGAGGATCTCCATCCGCTGTGGCGAGCCCACGCTTCGGGGGCGGCGGAACTTGCCGTCCTCGTCGACGTCGCTCAGCAGCTCGATGAGCTGGCGCGCAGCGTTGACGGGGTCCTTTTCGACGAGCGTCGGCGTGAGCAGCGGTCGAGCCTTGGACAGGATGACGCTGGCTGCCGTCCTTGCAGGCGCGGCGGCAGCAGCGGCGGCGGCAGCGGTCGCCTTCTTCTTGGCAGGAGCAGCCGAGACGCCGGTCGCAGCGGACGGCGCCGCCGCCTTGCGGCTTGCAGGGAGCGGCGGGGTGCTGGGCTCGGAGCTGTCGGTCTCCGGACCCACCATCTGTGGCTGCTTGGCCTCGAGCTCGTCGTGCTTGAGCGTGGATAGCGCCACACCTTTGACCGCTGCAAGCGTCCTTACCCTTTGCTTGCCAGGCACCACGGCAACGTCCGCTTCCGCGCTCTGCCCAGAACCCGTCCGCTGCGCTAAAGGCGCTGCCTGGTGCTGGGCGCCGGCGGAATGCATATCCTGTCTTGGCTGCGGTTGTTGCTGCTGCTGCGCTTGCTGTTGCGAAGGCAAGGCTCCAGCCCGGTCGGAACTGTATCCGGACGACGCTTCAAAGCTCGGTGCAAAATCGAGTGCAGAGGCCAGCGATGAGCCTGAAGGACCCAGAAACAGCGACGAGTCGGCGTCAGAACTCTGCGCGGGTCCCTGACCGTGGGAGATTTCGGGCGGGTAGCCGTTGCGATGGCTGTTGCGCGCCCAGGGAGCCGAGTCGGGTGCGACCTGGCCCATGGGCAAGCCGGTAGCAGCAAAGTCGCCAGCCTGGGCGGACGACGGCCCGGACTGATTCATGAACGACTGCACAACGGAATCAAATGCAGTGCCTTCAAACGTGGTGCCGACGGGCAGGGCTTGCTGTTCGCGCTGCCGCTGCTGCTGCTGCTGCTGCTGCTGCTGCTGGTAGAGGTGCTGCTGGTACTGCTGGTCTTCGTGCGAGAGCCCGGGCTGCGGCGAGTGCGACGCGAAATGCAGCCCTGGCTGAGGCTGCTGCTGCGAAAATAGCTGCTGATGATGGTGCTGCTGATGCTGGTGCTGTGCATGTTGCTGCTGGTGCTGCGGTTGCTGTTGCTGCTGCTGCTGGCCTTGCGACTGATACGAAAAGTGACCCAGCTCAGTCGGCTGCGGAGATTGGAGCCGGTTCGCCTGGTAAGTGTGAAAGTGCTGATAGTCGACCGGGTTCGGTTGGCCGGCCTGGGCCTGGAACCACGCTGGCTGCCCGTCGCCTGTGACCTCGCAATGGAGACATGGAAGGGTCCCATCGACGGTGTCAGCGTTGTATCGTAAGATGGCGCTGGAACGTCGCGGGGATGCCGCCGGCGCGGACCGACTCGGAAGACTTGGCGGCACGGCACGACGGCCATACGAGGACATTACTACTCACCGTTCCGGCCCTGTTCGAGCCAAGCTTGCAGGCTCGCCGGCGAGTGCGCCTGGCCCTGCTGCTGCTGCTGCTGCTGCTGCTGCTGATGGTGCTCGCGCTGCATCGCGTCGGTCTGCATGTCACGCCGGCGCCTGTTGCCTCGGTACCGGGGGAGAAATGTGCTGCGGCGACAAATATTAAAGTTCAAAAGAGAACGGACGGACAATCAGCGTCACACGCTCTCTCCTGATTGTGTTGTGGCATGCGCCAAAGGCAGAGCAGCGAAGGGCGCAAGGCGATGGCCAGGATCGCGAGCGAGGACAAGACTCGAGGGGTGGGCGAAGAGCCAGCCCTCTTGGCTGTCGTACAGCGCGCGCCTGGGAAAAGGCTGGGCTGGCTTGGTCGATGGGCGTTCCGGGTCCCGAGGCTCGCCTGCTTTGGCCGCCACGCCGTCCTCCACCCTTTCCTCGCTTTTGCCTCCGAGGGGGGGGGGGGGGGGGGCCGCGCGCGCGCGCGCCGCGCGCGCGCGTACGTCGTTCGTCGCGTCGGTCGTCGTCGTACCGTACGTACCGTCCGTCCGTCCGTCCGTCGTCGTCGTCGTCGTCGCG
>NW_006920899.1:22652-48258 GCF_000417875.1 Pseudozyma flocculosa PF-1
GGTCGGGTCCGGTTCCCGGGTCCGGCGGTCCGTCCGTCGTCGTCGTTCGCCGCCGACCGCCGTCCTCCTACCCTTCCGTCGTCGTTCGCCGCGGGGGGGGGGGGGGGGGCCGCCCGCCAGCTGCAAGGCCCGGCTAGCAGCGATTTGGATTTTTCGCGCCGACGGGCTGGTCCAAAGACCGGGCGTCCCCCCCTTTTTCGCCTCCGGTTGGATAGGCGTGCGTGCGGCTATTGTAGGTCTCGGTTTCTCTTTGTATTCAAACGCGGTCGACATTTGAAAAATCGGGAGCGCCCCTGCCCGGCTTTCAGCGGCCGTTTTGTAATCGTGGCCTGGACCCACTCACCTTTGTTGGAGGGCGGGCCCCTGCCCGTGCGGCGCTCTGTGAGTGCGCTTGCCTGCTGCTTGCTTCGCTTGGTTGCTCGTCCGCCTGCTTGCGAGGGCGATCGTGGGTCCTTAGGGTTGATTGGCTTGCCTCGAGGCCGGCTCCTCGTACGTAGTTATGGGGGCGGCGGCGTGCTGCGAGATCGATCGTCCTCGTCTTCCTCGTCGTCGCCGGAGCTACCCGCGTCCTCGCGGCTGGAGCGATCTGCGAAGGCCGTGGCCGATAAAGGTGGGCGCACCTACAAGCTCGACGGCGGGTGGACTGAGCGGGCCGGCCGAGCCTCGAGCCAGCAGTTTTTCGAGCCAGGGGGGTTCTCCTTGGCAGGCCCGTGTCGCAATGATGAGGCCTCAGCGCAGCTCAGAGTCGCCCTGCCTAGGCTTGGGCAAGGTGCCGTCGCAGACGCGATCGCTGCGCAGCCTGGACCACAAGTGGCTGGCCGTCAGGTGCTCCCAAAGGAGGGAAAGATCGGGGAAACGGGATGCAGGTCGCCCTCCTGCTTCGAGGAAGGGGCCCTAAGGATGCTACGACTACGGCAGGCTACGGCTACGGGGACAGGCGGGCGGTGGCGTCGCCTTCGAGCGCGGATCCGGCGACGATGGACGGGCCAGACCGCCGAGGTCGCTTTGTCCGCAAGAGGCCGGCTGCCAGCTGCCAGACCTTGGCGTCAGCGTCCGGGGGACGTCGGTCTCGACGCGAGTTCCGGACAGACGGAGAGGTCAAGACGACGCCTGCGTGCGACGCTTCGCTGGCTGTCCTCGTCTGATAGAACAGCCGGTGTCTGCGGGTGGCGAGCTGCCCACCGCGACCTACGGCTGACGTGCGGGCGCAATCACACCGCGAGCCAGGCAGATCGGGGGCCCTTGATGGCGTCGGGAGAGTCGGAAGCGGAGTGCAGAGCAGAGGCGGCTTTCGAGGGCCAGAGCGAGCAGCAACTTGGTCAGAGCAGCACGACGACGACCTGTGCAATGTCCAGGAAAGGGGCGGATCGGATGGACGGGCGCACTCTTGAGCACGAGACGGTGGGCAAAGGACGCTGCTGGGACGAACGGGGTCGGTGGCGAAAGGGAAAGGATCGCAGATGGTGGTGGCGAGCTTGCAGAATGGGAGCGAGGAGAAGAAACGAGAGGTCGAAGCTGCTTGAGGCTATGCGACCCCTTTGGCGGTCGAGGTGGTGGTCGGAGGGCGAGTCGGGCTTGCGACCGGCGCCGCCTGCAGGCCTTGGCCAGCCAGCCCAGCCTGACCCAGCCTGGCCCAAACCAGCGGCCGCGTGATGGTGCCCGGCCTGGCCTGGCCTAGCGTAGCGATGCCTGCTTGGCTCGCCTTTTTCGAGGCCTGGCTACCGCCTGCCTGCGTGTACCGCGCGACATGATAGATAGGCCGAGGCCTAGGCAAGCCTGCCAGCCAGGCCTGCTGGCCAGCGGGCGCCGCCGAGCTCGGGGCGCCGCCCCCAAATTCAAAACCGAAAGTCGACCCTGCCCGGTGGGTCCTGCCGCGGCGGACCTCGCCAGGCCTCGTCAATTGGACCGCGGTCACTTGGTCAAGCCCTTAAAGCTTCAAAAGGGCGCCGACTTGAAACGCGGGCGCGTTGAATTTCCTCCCTTCAAACCACCATTTCACCGTGGCCTCCCCCTTTGACCCCCTTCTCTAAACCCCAGGGCCCGTCCGCGTATTGCGCACTCGAAAGCAAGCAAGCAAGCAAGCAAGCAAGCAAGGTGAGTCGATCTTGCCTCGCGATCCTTATCAGATGGGGGCCAGCTGCCCGATGCCACCGCTCGCTAGCCCTGGCCGCTTCTCCTTCTGCTGCCGTCCGCGCTCTTTCTCTCTTTCTTGCTGTCTCCCTCTTGCTGCGTGGTTTCGCTGACTTCGAGCACGCCCTTTTGCGCCGTTCCGATCCGATCGTGTCCGCGCTCGTGATGCTGCTATCGCTGGCCATGCTGGTTGCTACTACTGCTGCCGTTCCCTATCCGTGCGGCTCAAGAGCAGCCTCGAGGACCATCACTGCTATCTGCGCCCCCGCCCCTCTTTCCGCCCTGCCCTGCCTGCCCCAAACGTGAGTCGTCGTTGCCCGCCGTGCTGTTCTGGCCTGGCCTGGCCTGCGTTGCTCGGTCGCAACGCCGAGCAACCGCCGATGGTCCGACGTGCTTGCTGCTCGCCCTCGCTCGATCGACCGGCGCACCACCTGCTCCATGCTGCGCGCTTCTCGCATCTTCTTGCTACTGCTTGCTGGATCCGGTGAGCCCGCTGTCGCCTCGTCGACCCGTCCTGACCCCGCACCAGGCCGTGACGCCTTCGACACCGCGACCCGCGGGGCCGCAGTCCTCATCTCCTGGCGGGCGAGGTGATTCCTGTGCATCCGCGCGGCATGCTTCCGTCGTCTTGTTGTCGGCGCCCTGGTTGCCTCCTCGGCATCTTCGACGAGCCGTTCGGCCCATGGCGTCGCCGGCCAAGCACCTGGCTGGATGCCCGACCGCTGTCTCTCTGGTTCCCATTTGCGATCTCGCGCCTGCAGGCCAAAACGCGTCTCCGACGCGTCTCTCGCCAGCAGGGGTCCACCCTTCGGACGCGGTCGTCGGGCGCTCCCCACCCGACCCGCAGATCTTCCCTCGCACGCCGCTGACCTCCAGTCACTTGATCTCGTCGCTTTCTTCCGCCTCCTCTTCGCCTCTGTTCTGGAACTGCCCCGTGCTTCAACCCCTCTGCTGACCGCCATCTCGCCATTGCCGGTCTCGACACGCTCTGTGCGCCGTCTGTCCTACGCCAGCAGTAGGCTAGCACGACTTCGCCATGCAGAACAACTTTGACTATGGGCTGCCGCTGGCGGCGCACCACCATACGCAGCCGTCGCACCACCAGCACCAGCACCAGCAGCAGCAGGCTTCGCACCACCAGCACGCTGCGGGAAACTTTGGCATGTCGCACGCCGGCAACCAGTCCGACGACATCTTCATCGCCCGTCAGACGGTGAGTACAACGCCGCCACCGGGCGAGAGATCCGATCCATCCACCCACCCTGCGCACCTGCAGTGGCTGGCCGGCCGGTGCTAGGCGCGGGCTGAAGGGCGACATGCACGCAGGGTGGATGGCTGCCCTTGGGGGACCGATCGGTGTGGGCTTGGCTGCTTACATCCTCGATTCGATATGACTTTCGCTGCTGCCCTGCAGATGTTTGACGCCGTCAGCCGCCTGTCGGCCCAGCTGCGCCACGCGGCCGACAGCTGCGATGCGTTTGTCAAGGCCGTGGCCCGGCAGAACCCGAGCGTGGCGGCGATTGTGCTGGCCCAGCCGGGCAACGTGAGCTCCGGCACGCCAGGCCCGACGACGGCGGGCGGCTCGGGCGTGCCTGCGGCGTTCGACTTCCTCGCGAGCATGGCCAACGGCGCCACGACCAACGTTGCTGGGCCGTCGAGCGACTCTGGCCAGACGGGTTCGCCGGGAGCGAGCACGCCGACGAGCAAGAAGGTCAAGCCGATGACCAAGGCGCAGAAGCGGCGGGAGAAGAAGGCCAAGGATCCCGAGGCGCCCAAGCGACCGCCGAGCGCGTACCTGCTGTTCCAGAACGAGGTGCGCCAAGAGGTGCGCAAGAAGCACGCGGGCCTGTCGTACCCCGAGGTGCTGGGCAAGGTGTCGGAGGCGTGGAAGGCGCTGACCGACGAGCAGCGAAAGGTGAGCAGACGAGCGGGGCAGCAGCGATGACGGCGACAGTGGCGATGAACGGCGTCTTCTGACGAGACCGAACCCCTGCGACTGCGTCTGGATCTGGTTGCAAACCCCCCCGCCAGATCTACCAAGACAAGACGGTCGAGAACATGGCGGCGTGGAGCGCCATGAAGAAGGAGCACGAGTCGCAGCAAGCCGCCAACGAGTCGATGGAGCAGTAGCAGTCGGTGTTGGCGTGATCGCCGCTGCGCGCCGTGCAAGTGCGAAGGATGGCTGCAGCCGCTGCTTGCTGCTTGCCGAACGCCCGCCGCCGCTCTTTGTTGTCTGATGGGCACCCCCGCCTGGATCAGGATGGCGGCCCCCAATACCCGCTGAGGCCTCGTTGCCCCGGCCGCGCGCTGACAACGTCGCCGTGTCGAGGCATATCATGCGCGAGGCTCGTAAGTCGCCGATGAGCTGTTTCGATCTGCGCGGCTACCCTGTCCGTCTGTCTCGCTGTGTATGACTATGCGCCCGGGGAAGCGTGCCCGCGTGCCCGTTTTGCAAGTCACGTTGTTGCCGTCGTGTTTGATATGGGCGGCGTCGCATGGAAGCGGGGAACCAGGCGATGTGCGGAGGCAGGGCGGCCACAAGGCGGGTGCGGAGCGTGACATTGGCCCGTCTGGCCGTTCTGCCCAAGGTGTGCGATACGAGGGAGGGCAGGTGTTGGCCGTCGAGGCCACGATGGCGCCAAGAGCATGCCCAGCCGGCCGTATTTGTTTCGTGGTGGCAGGCCTGGCCAGGGCGTGGGCGGTGGCGAGGAGCGACGGCGGGGGCCTGGCTGCGCGCGCCAGGCCGCACTTTGAGGCGCGGCAGGTGCGGGTATGACTTTGGCTTGGGTAGGCCTAGCCTGACGGTGCACGCCGGCCTGCTGCCCGACTGGCGGGCCGAGGGCGGGCCAGTGCGATGCACCTTTACGGCGACGTGCGTGCGCCTCGAGGGTGGAGTGCAGCGCGACTGCAGCAGCCTGCACCGGGCAGGCCAGGCAGGCAAGGCAAAGGCGGGCGACAAATTGCGGGGGTGGAGCGCAGACCCTCGCCTCTCCTCGCCTCGCCTCGACTCGCCTTGGCTGGCTCGCCTGACTTGACCTGACCGCCCCGGATCGACGCACGCCCAAGCCCATCATACCACCCCACCGGCGACGGGCGACGGGCGACGATCATGTCTCTCGCGGGACGCGCGCCCATTCCCGCGGGCCCACGCCGCTTGACCTTGGCTGTACCATCGCCGGCCTCGTCGGTGCTCTCAGCTCACGAGCAAGCAAATAAAGGCTAGGTGTCGCTGCGTGGATACCGTGCGTTGAGGCCTGGCTGGCGTCTGTACCTACACGGGCATCCGGGTGGTGGCTTGTCACCATGGTGGGGGGTTCGAACCTTGGCCAAGCCTACAAGAGGCTAGGCAGCAGGCCGGTGTCTTTGCTTGCTTGGTCCCGCTCTCTTTGCTGCCTTCTGCGCCGCTGTCATCGTCGACCCCCACCTCGGAAGAGGCAAGCCGAGCCTAGCGCAGCCTGCCTGGCTTAGCCTCTCATCACCTCGCTATCTGGACCTGCCACCTGCCTCTGCCTGCCTCTGCATCGCCCCGAGGCCCTTCTGGAGGTGGCTGACAATGAGCATCACCTTGATCGCTCGCCGTTCGGGCCTTGATCAAGAGCATGACTCTACTCTACTCTGGCTGGTCGTACTTCTGTATGAAGAGCGGCTCGCTCGCTAGCTACAGAGGCGCGTCTGGCGAGTCCGGCTAGCCAATGGGCGGAAGCTTCTTTCGAGGTGCGTGGTGACCCCTAGCCTGCTCGGATCGATATCCACTCGCCGCCCCACCTCGTTAACGATATGATGTTGGTGAATGCATGGCCGTCTTGATGCTTGCGCCCCCTTGCCTGCCTGCCTGCCTGCCTTTTGCTTATTGCTGCTTGAAATCAAGCCGCTCGTCGGGACCGGTCCTGTCCGGCCAGAGGTTGGCACCGGCTGGGTCATGTATGGCACATTATTGACGTGCCGCGCCGTTGCGCGCCGTCTGTGGCTGGCCTGCCTTGTCGAGGTGGACGGAGTGCAGCGGCGGCGACGACGGCGACGAGGGGTCCGGTCCGCCCAACCAAGGCATAAAATCCCCGCTGCCGCCTGCATCGTCGTCGACGATCTGGGCCTGGCTTGTCCATCCTGCCTGCCTCTTTCTCGCGCCGTCGTAGCCGCCTGTGCTCCTACGGTAGCCTGCTGACCGGAGCCAGCGTGTCCGAGCGCCGTTCCCCCCCTCGATCCATCCCCTCGCTAGCCTCCACCACCGCCTGGCTACCTAGCCGGCAAACACGCACACGCACCCCCCCACACCTACGCTCCTTGCCATCCCTCGCCTCGTCCCTCGTCTGGCCGGCACCCCTCTCCCCCTCCCCTCCCCTCTTGCTCGCCCTCGTCGTCGTCCTTCGCTCTTGCCCTCCATCCATCCTGGCACTCCCTTCGACCTATTCCCGGCTAGATCATCGACTCTTACGACCCACATAGAGGCGGCTCCTCGTCCCTCAGTCTCCCCCCTCGTGCTCCGGCTAGATCTCGCAAATCTATACCCGCACCCCGACCCCGTCCCCGCGCACGGCTAGCCGCACACATCGGACCCCATCGCGTGAGTATCCCCCTCTTCTGCGGCAGGCTGAGCGGTGGCCCCCGTTCCTCTTTGACCGAGCCCAGCCGCGACATGCTCACCCCTATATAGCCCCCCTCGCGCCTTCGCGCCCTGCCTTTGCCAACCTCGCTCCGTCTCCTCGTCGACATTCTGATCCTCACCCGGCGCCTTTCCGCTGCCCTCGCAGACCGCTTCGCCCCGCACTACAAGACCATGAAGATCCACCTCAAGCCGGCGCTCGGCTCGCTGGCCGCCGGCCTGCTCCTTCTACAGCCCGCCGCCGCATCCCTCGCAAAGGGCGATGGCCTCCTCAACATCTTCCAGATGCTCGGCGACCTCACCCGACCCGACGGCCTTCGACACCTCGGCCACGACGCCGCCGTCCCCAGCGCAGCCTCGAGCAACCAGCACGCCTCGGGCATCCAGTGGTCCGTCGAGCCGGCACACAAGACCGTCCTCGAGAACGGCAACGTAAACTCTCCCGCCTTCCGCCTCGTCACAAAGGGACAGACACCGGCAAACAAGAAGCGGCCCGCCGACGGCAGCCCCACCCGCCCAAACACCAACCCGGGCATCACAAACGCCGACGAGGCCCTCAACTCGAGCAAGTTCAAGCCCATCAAGCCCCCGAGCTACCCGCTCGCCGTCCGCAGCCCCTACCTCAACGCCTGGCTGCCCGCCGGCTCCTCGCTCTCGTCGACTCCCCCCAACAGCGTCGGCGACGGAGGCTACCTCGCCGGCGAGTACCCCGCCTTCTGGACCTCGTCGTACGGCGCCGACGGCGAGTTCCGCCTAGGCTGGACCGGCTACATCCGCGTCGACGGCACCACCTATCAGTGGATGGGCAACGGCTTCGGCACCTTGGTCCGCGCCGGCAAGGCCGCCACCCAGCTCAGCGTCGAGTACACGGCCACCCGCACCATCTTCCGCTTCGATGCCGACGGCGTCAAGTTCACCGTCACCTTCCTCACCCCCATCACGCCCGACGACTACCTCCGCCAGAGCCTGCCCCTCAGCTACCTCTACTTTGAGCTCGACCAGCCGCCGCCCGCCAACCGCAGCGTCCAGATGTACACCGACATCGACGAGCGCTGGGTGACGGGCCACGACTACGACTACCAGGGCACGCCCTACGACGTCAGGTTCAGCGACAAGGGCAACTCGTCGATGTACTTTGTCACGCGCAAGTCGCCCCAGGTCTACACCGAGTTCCGCCAGCGCGCAGAGTGGGGCAACGCCACCTACGCCGCCCGCGCCCACAAGGGCCTGTCGAGCCGCAACAACAACAACATCGTCACCCAGAGCGAGTTCATCAAGCGCGGCAACGTCACCTTTGACCACGGCCCCACGCTCGGCCCGGACAACTCGTACGCCTTTGCCGTCGACTTTGACGTCAAAGGCGCCGCGCCCAACGCCCTCTTTGTTGTCGGCCACATGCGGTCGCCCTACGTCAACTACATCCGCGCAAAGAAGCCCGGCTCGGGCAGCACCGCCTTTTTCCAGGAGGACCGCTACGGCTACTGGCAGACCAAGTTTGACACGCTGGAAAAGGCCGTGTCGTTCTTTGTCGACGACTTTGACTCGGCGCTGGCGGGCGCCAAGCAGTTTGACCAGCAGATTGTCGACGACAGCAAGGCCGTCGCCGGCGGCGGCGAAGTGGGCGACCGCTACGCGGCCATCACGACGCTGTCGGTGCGCCAGGCGTTTGCCACCTTCGAGATCACCGTGGCCTGGGACAACAAGACGCAGTCGTACAACACCAGCGACACGCTCCTCTTCCTCAAGGAGATCTCGTCCAACGGCGACATGTCGACCGTCGACGTCATCTTCCCGCTCTTCCCGCTGCTCAGCTACACCAACCCGCGCCTGCTGCGCGACCTGCTCCAGCCCATCTTTGAATACACCGAGAGCGGCCTGTACCCCAACAAGTGGTGCGTCCACGACCTCGGCGTCTACCCCAACGCGTTTGGCCACAACGACGGCAACGACGAGCCGATGCAGGTCGAGGAGAGCGGCAACATGATCTGGATGGCGCTCCACTACGCCCAGCTGGTGGGCAAAAAGGCGGCCGAGCCCTGGCTGCGCTCGCACTACGCCATCATGAAGCAGTGGGCCGAGTTCCTGATCGAGGACTCGCTCATCCCGGCCACGCAGCTGTCGACCGACGACTTTGCCGGCACGCTGGCCAACCAGACCAACCTGGCCATCAAGGGCATCGAGGGCATCGCCGCCATGGGCGCCATTGCCGACATGCTCGGCGAGTCGGCCGACGCCAAGAGCTACCGCAACGTCTCGACGACCTACGTCAAGCTGTGGCAGGGCTTCGCGCTCAGCAAGGACAAGTCGCACACGAAGCTGGCCTACCAGGACGACGCGTCGTGGGGCACGCTCTACAACCTGTTTGGCGACCGCCTGCTCAACCTGCAGCTGGTTCCGCGCAAGATCTACGACATCCAGGACGCGTGGTACGCCCAAAAGGCGCTCAAGTACGCCGTGCCTCTCGACTCGCGCCACAAGTGGGCCAAGACGGACTGGGAAATGTTTGCGGCGGCCACGACCGACGACCCCAAGGCGCGCGACCTCTTCATCGACCTGCTCTACGCCTTTGTCAGCAACGGCCTCACCGACGCGCCCTTCACCGACCTGATGCAGGCCGACACGGGCGATTTCCCCAAGGACTCGACGGGCGAGCCCACGATCCACTTCCTGGCGCGCCCCGTCGTGGGCGGCCACTTTGCCCTGCTGGCCAAGGCCAAGGCCGACAAAGCCAATGGCGTCTCGCAGTACGCCTACGCGCCTGCCGATTCCCAGGGCGACGAAGACGGCGTCGACGAGGCCATGCTGCAGCGCGCGTTTGGAATGATGAAAGATCCCAAGGCTTACCATCACCAGTCTGCCGCCCAGCCGCCGTCGTCAAAGTCGTCGCCGTCGTCAAAGTCGGAGGCATCTACTGATGGTACCGCTCCCACTGCTGGTGCGTCCAAGACGCCTGCCGACAGAGCCAAGAAGGCTGACCAGGTGATTGAGGGTGAAGACAAGAAGGGCGACGCCGCCGCTGCTGCTCCCCTGCTCAAGCGTCCCTCGCACGTCGGAACCGGAGGCTCGCAGAAGGCGTTCCAGGTCGATGCGCCCGCCGCCGGCGCCGGTGTGGGCGACAAGAAGCGCAGGAGGAGGAGGACGCTCCTCGTTGATCACTAGAAGACCCGCGCAAGAACCTGCGGATCCCCCCGACTACAAGGATCGAGATCATCACCCGGCTGGAGCTAGAGAGGATACGGATCTCCCGGACGACGTGGATGAATTCATGATTGGCTTGGAGCACGATCCCCAGAGACGTGTCTAGACGGGCGCCTTTGTTTCCCGCACATCTCGCGGTTTGTTTCGTTCCGCAGCAGCTGCCAGACACCAAGCGACCAAGCGACCTGCGCTGTGCGCATATAGCTTCCCTTGGCCTGTTCGCTTCATTTCTTACACGACGACATCGACCGGTTCTCATTCCCACGAGCTCGTCGATGCCAGGGCAGAGTGTGGAGGTCTAGAACTCTCTCGCTTTTGACGTGGCAGGGTGTGCGAGAAGCAGAGGGACACAGCGGCCTGCCCGTGCCGTACCGGACCGGGCTGGAGTGGGCTTCGTTCGACGTCTATCGCGGCCCCCAGCCCGCCTAGAGGCCCTCTTCCGCCATCCATCGAACCGGTTGCGGACAAGGGGGGGCGTCGCGACCTTACTCCTCGTCCCTGGCGCTGTTGACCTCTTCGCTGACGCGGTGCACGGCCTTGAGGAACCACTTTACGGCCTCGGGGTCGACGCCGGGCGTGATGCCGTGTCCGAGGTTGCAGATGTAGGCGCCGCCGCCGCCGAAGCCGCCTTTGCGGGCGCGCAGCATCTCGTCGACCTTGCGCTCGATGGCCTCCTTGCCCGCGTACAGAACGGCGGGGTCCATGTTGCCCTGCAGCGCGAGCCGGTGCGCCGCCTCGTTTGCGCCGCTGGCCGTGTTGGTCTTGGACGAGATGGCGCGGCCGGGCGAGGCGAGCTCGACGACCTTGCGCGCCACTGACGGCTCGACGGTGTAGTCCAACCCGACGACGTCGTAGCCGGCCTTGACAATCTCGGGCATCGAGTGGCCCAGCGCGCCCTTGGCGAAGATGATGAGCGGCGGACAGGTGATGGAGCGCAGGCTGAGGGCGTCGCGCACCGAGGCGGCAATCGAACGCAGGTAGGGCAGCGAAAAGGTGCGGAAGTCCGAGGGCGATAGCTCGCCCGCCCACGAGTCGAACACTTGTAGCATCTGTCGCGCGGGGGAGGGGGAGGGACGAAAGGGGCCGGGAGCGAGAGAGGGGCAGAGGAGGAGGGTTAGGATGAGCAAAGGGCCCGAGTCGTGCCGACGAGGACGGGTAAGAGGACGTGGGGGAGGCAGGCGGGGCCACAACGCACCTGGGCACCGGCGACGACCTGGCCGACGAGGAACTCGACGGCGACGTCTGCGATGCGCTGGAGGAGCTCCTTGCTCTCCTCGGGGTACTTGAAGAGCCACGTCTTTGCCTTTTCAAACGTCTTGCTGCCGCCGCCCTCGACCATGTAGGCCATGAGGGTCCAGGGGGCGCCGCAGAAGCCAATCAGAGGCACCTCGCCGTCGAGCTTGGTGCGCGTCAGGCGGATGGCGTCGTAGACGTAGCCCAGCTCGCGCTCGACGTCGACCTTTTTGCGCAGGCGCTCCGTGTCGCGCGGCGTGACGAGCGGGGCGGGGAAGTGCGGGCCCTTGGCGGGCAGCATCTCGACCTCGAGGCCCATGGCCTGCGGGATGACGAGGATGTCGCTAAAGATGATGGCGGCGTCCAGCAGCCCGCGGTACCGCCGGATGGGCTGGACGGTAATCTCCGACGCCAGCTCCGGATCGCGGCAGCACGTGAAGAAGTCGTGGTCCTCGCGGATCTTGCGGAACTCTAGTGATGGGGTAGGGAGCGGGCAGGGGATCAAGGCCGAGGATCGGCGTTCAGAGGCCGTCAGCACTCGAGGTGGCAGAGGGCAGGCACGCGTTCCGAACAGTCTCGCGGCCGCGGATATGAGAGCAAGAGGTGAAGGAGAAAGGGGCCGACAGGAGTCGCGCCGCCGCCGACGCCACCGCCACCGCCACCCAACTCACCAGGGAGGTACCTTCCGGCCTGCCTCATGATCCAGCAGGGAGCCCTCTCGGTCTGCTCTCCGCGGGCTGCACGGAGGATGAGGTCGTTTTTGAGGCCCTCCTGGGCCTTTCTGAGCTCGGCGCAGGTGCCCGCCTTTCGCTGGGTGAACGAGTGCAGGTGCTGCATTCCCGGGATCTTGGACGTCATGGTCGCCTGGCGTGTCCACAAGGGAAGAGGTCGGGGGAAAGATGTGGGGTAGGGACGGGTGTGGTCGGTTGCTGCTTTGGGCCCCGATTCGGTTGGAGGTGATGGACGGGCGCAGCAGGGGGGAGGGGGAAGGAGGGGGTGGGACGCAAAGAGAGGAAGGTGCCCGGGTCGCTCGGGCTGGCGAAGACGAAGGCGAAGAGCTATGTAGCACGCAACGGTGTTGGAAAGCCGAGCTGGGCGGACCCTCGCCGCGCCGCCTGTCCGCCCGCTCGGCTGCCCCCCACTTCCGACCAAATTCGGTGCCGGCCACGCACCACTCTGGCGCCCACGTCGGGTCGCCAGCACCATCGCCGGACGGGCAAAGCGTCAAGACACATCCTCGCTCCTCCAAGCTAGCGAGCTGCATAGCAAGCAAAGCTGCATCGCACGCTTTGAAGCTCGGTGATGAAGTCAAGCGAGCCCGGTCGATCCCTTTCAAGCTGGACAGCACTCCTAGAGACAGCTAGTCAGTCAGTCAGTTGGTCAGGCAGGCAGGTAGGCAGGCAGTCAAGCAAACCTCAGCAATGGCGACGAACTGGCAAAGAGATGCTGATGCTGCGCAACTGATTCCAAAAGAGACTCGGCCCGTCGACCGGCCGAACGAACAGCAGGCCGAGGGCAAGCAGTGGGCAGGGGAGACGGGCAGAGGTAGCGTAGTTTACAGGTCCACACGTCCTCGAACGGGACAACAAGGGTAGGAAAGGGAAGCAAAGAGCAGAGGCAGGCCCCCAAAGGGATGCCAACAGAAACGCGGGGTCGGCAACACTGGGCGCGAGCAGCCTGAACCCCATGCCAGGCGCCAAGCCCGCCCCCATCGACGGGCCACTCGCTCACTGCAGGCCCGGATTGAACCAGGGCGAGCCGGCGTTGGGCTGCTGCTGCTGTTGCTGTTGGAGCTGCTGCTGCTGGTGTTGATGCTGCTGCTTGAGCTGCTGCAGCTGCGCCGGGCTCAGCCCGCCCATGCCAGCGGCGAGGAAGCCGTTCATGCCGTTCATGGCGTTGGCGCCATCGCCACCGCCGCCCTGCTGATTGCTGCGCGCCGCAGCGGCAGCGGCCATCATCATCTGCATCTGCTGCTGCTGTTGCTGCTGCTGCATCGGCGACATCTGCCCGCCAGCGCCGCTCATGCTGACACGCATCTGCTGCTGTTGCTGTGGACTCATGCCGGCGAAGCCCATCTGATGCGGTTGCGGCTGCGGCTGCTGCGGCTGCTGCCCCGCCTGGTCGCCGGACGGGGCGGGAGATGGCTGCTGTCGCATCTGGTGGGACTGGAGCTGCGCCGCGTACTGCTGCCGCAGCTGCTGCTGGATGTGCGGCGGAAGCGCGTTCAGGTTGGGGATGCTCTGCATCAGCATGTTTTGCATCTGCTGCGGCATCGACATCGGCGGCGGCTGCCCCTGTTGCTGCTGAGCCTGCTGGGGCGTCGCCGGCGGCTGCTGCGCGGGCGAGCCAAGGAAGGTCCCAGGCGATCCCCTGCTTTGGATCATCGGCGAACCGACCGCCCCTTCGCCACCGCCGCCGCCGCCGAGGATATGGCTCGCGCTCGGCTGGCGCGCCCTCTGTCCTCCGGCACTCATTGGGCCCGAAGAGCTTCCAGGGCGACCAGAGGCGCCGCCAAAGTGCTGCGAAGGCGTCGCCGACCGCGCCGGCGTGGCCGGTCGCGAGCCTTGCTGCTGCTGCTGCTGCTGCTGCGCGCCCTGCAAGCCCGGATGGGGGAGTCCGCTCATCATCGGTGAGGCCGACATCCTGCCAGGGCTGTTGCTGTAGTGAGAGGCTGGTCCGGCGCTGTTGGTGCCCCGCGATGGGCTCTGCGTCGCCTTGCCGCCGCCACCGTTGTTGAAAGCAGCGACTCCGCCGAACGGGCTCTGCGCTTGCGGCGGCTGCTGCTGCTGCAGCGGATACCCTGTCGATCCGTGGTCAGGCTGCTGCTGCTGAGGCTGCTGGACTTGCGTTTGCTGCTGCTGCTGTTGTTGCTGCACCAGCTTCTGACGCTGCAGTGCGGCATTCTGCATGCCCGTCATCTGCTGCATCTGCACCTGGAGCGGCAGGTTCTTGAAGTTCGGCACGTTGGCTTCCATGAAAGCGACCCACGGGTGAGTCCCCTGTCCCTTGATGTGGGTCTGGAGCGCGTGTAGGTTGGTCAGCGCGTTGGGACCGAACGCCTGGACCAGCGCCTGCGCCTGAACGTTGTTGGGCATCGGCTTGGCTGCCTGCGCATTGGGAATCGGTACGGGCGGAGCAGCGCCAAGGTTGGGCCCACCGCTGGTCAGGCTAGGCGGAGCTTGTTGCTGCTGCTGCGGCTGGTGACTCTGCTGCGTCGAGGGAGACGAAGTGTCCTGCGGTGCAAAGACCGCATTGGGGCCAGGCATGCTCGTAGGCGCAGACGGGTAAGGCGCCGCAGCCGGCGTAGAAGCCATCGGGCCGGGCGCGCTCGCCATGCCGGACGCCGCGTGCGCTGAGGTGGGGAGCGATGTCGGCGCAGAAGCTCCAGAGACTGCAGAGGGAGCCGAGAATGCGGCCGGTGATCCAGGACCTCCGCTGCTCTTGCCGCTGCTTCCAAGCAGCGCCATCCGCTTGCGCGACTCTTCATCGCCGGCCCCCGTGAGCGACTCGGCGAGCGATTGCTTTCTGCCGTCGTTGCCGCCGTCACCGCCGGGGACATCGCCCGGAGTCGAGGCTGCAGGGCCGTTGGCATGGATGTCGCTGCGAGCGAAGGTGGCAATCAGTTGGTCGTAGAGCGTAGGCAGAGGCGACTCGGGAGCGTGCGACGTTCTGGGGAATGGGTCGAGCTTCGGTGGCGGTGGCGCTGCAGCTTCGCCCGACGCCTTGGTCTTGTCAGCTATGCTGGCGAGGTATCCGAGATTCCCTTGGAGTCGGACAGCGACACTGCTCATGGCGATGAGGAATGTCAATCGAGACGAGTCAGCGTGGGCCCGCGCGGAAGGGGCCGTCAGACCGGCATGAGTGGCGTCAGGCTTTCTCCGGAGCCTGCGAGGTCGACAAGCGGACACTCACTCTCGATAGACCGGGTCGCCGGTGAGGTTGTTGGCCTGCAGATCGACGCACATCCGGATGAGCTCCTTGTTGATGCGGAGGATCAGCGCGACCCGTCCTTCCCGAGCTCGCTTCCGGGGCGACGCTGCTTGGTCGGACGCTTCGATCTCGTCAGACTTCCTCTTACCGCTGGCATTCGAGGTCGCGGGGTCGATCCCTTGCTCAGCCGCCGTGTCCCTCCCGGTCGACAGAGCCTGCGCGGCCGACTTCTGTGTGTCTCCTGAGGAGGCCGAATTGGAGCTCGCGGACGCGCTGGCGGCTGCACCAGGAGCAGTCGCACCGCTAGGCGCCGCAGCAGATCCTGGTGCGACATGGCTCGGGGCGCTGGCTGCGACCGCGGTCTCTACAGGCTTGGACGCCGAGACCGCAGGATCAGATGCAGTCAAGGCCTCGGCAATTGCCGCGGCGCTGGTGGGCTCCTCGGCAGCTGCGCTCGCGCTGGCAGAGGCGACAAGAGGCTCAGCGGTCTGTTGGGGCGGCGCTGCGGACGTCGGGACATTCTCGGCGCTGCTGCCAGAGGCGGGCTCCGGCGCCGAGACAGGCGGCAGAGGCGTCAAAGGGGCGGCCGTCACCGTGAGACGCGGTTCCGTTGAGGGCGGCGGCACTGTAGGTGGTGGTTGGGTGCTCGTTGCTGCTGGCTGCGTCGGCGTCTGCTCTGACTTCGATTCGGACTTTGTGCCGCCGGTAATGGACGGGCTGCCGGAGCCTGCAGTCGCGGCCGAGTTGGGTGGCGCGGTCGACCCTGGTCCTTCCTGTCTGGCCGAGGGCAGAGAGGCGGCTGGGACCGCTCCTGTCGCATCCTCTGATCTCCCTTCCGTAACATCGGGAGCATCAACAGAGGAGACAGCCACGTCTGAAAGTGTCGATGGGGCTGTGTTGGGCGCTTCTGCGATGTCCGACACGTCCGCCTGGCTCGAGCCTGTCGGTCGAGTTGCAGAGGCAGATGAGTTGCTTGTGGCGGTCGGCACTGCATCGGATGCAGCAGAAGCGACGGCAGGATCCTGAGCATCTCCACTGCTCGGAGCAGAGCTCGCGGCGGGGGCGTCTGTCCTCATGTCGGCCGCAGCAGCTGGTCCAGCGCTCTCGCTCTGCTCTGCCGACCCAGGCACTGGGTTCGGTGTCTTGGCGTTGTCGATGCTTCCTGCGGGCATAGAGGGTGATGCGCTCTCCTGGGCAGTCTGGACCTGGGAATCTGCCACCTGGGAATCTGCCGTGGGTTCCGGTGACGACGTCGTGACCGCGCCTGACACTCGTTCAGCAGTCGCAGGCGCATCCTCGACGGCTTGCTGCGACGTGTGAGAAAACTGTGTCGCAGCGCCTTCGGCAGAGGGAGTTGCAGATGACGCGAGTGGCCCAGCAGCTTGACCGCTTTGCTCGACGCTCGGCAGAGACTCAGCGGAGGGTTTTGGTCCTGACGACAGAAAGTCTGGTGCAACCGGGTTCAGATCCCGCGAGTCGGAAGGCGGCCGGGAAGCAGTGCCGTTGCTCTGTGCGGCTGAAGCGGCGGGAGGACCCGAGCTTGATCCCGCAGGCGAGTCTCTGTCGGCAGCAACGGCCTCGACGCCTTGCGTTGCTGGCGGTGCATCGGACGGAGTCGATGACGCGATCCCTGGCGCCGCCGGCGGGTGCCCTGCTCCGTCGAGGGCGTCCGCCTGCTGCGCGAGCTGGTCTGCGAGCTTTGCAGTGACGACGGCGTCGGCGTCGGTCGGCTGCGCCTGTCCCGGCTGCACCAGCGGATCTGGCCCGCCAGCAATGTCGCTGACGACCTCAGTCGGTCGACCGGCCGCTGCTTCCACCTTCGGGAGCCCGGGCTGGGACTGCGCTTCTGGCGACTGTGCGAGGATGTCGATCGACGGTGCGCCGTCGGTGACTGCCGGCTGTTCTGCGGATGGCGCAGTAGTGGCTGTTTCTCCGTTGGGAGCGCCATCAGCGGGCTGCGAGGGCTGGGCAGAGTCACGGTCGACCGATTTGGGCGCGACGACTGGATCGGAGGCTTCAGAAACGGACGCCACTCCGTTGGCGGAGGACGACTGCTTCGGCGACGCTATTGGAAGCGGCTGAGAGCCGATCTTGACCGCGTCGCCATTCTCATTGGGTCCGGCCTGCCGAGGTTGTGACGGAGATGACGGCGCTGCCGGCGCTGCAACCTCGTGATCGATGGTCGCAGCAGGGAGACCGGTGGATGCGGTCGAGTCGGTTGATGCAGGCGCAGGCTCAGACGACGCCGCGTCCTGGACGTGGTCTGACATGCGTAAGGGCCGAGGAAACTGCGCTCAGTCAATCTTCCGGAGGAAGGGTTGGACTTGACCAGACAGCGCGTCGGAAGACAGGGTGATGTCGTATGGTATACTTTGACGCTGCTGCTGGAAGAGACGGCAAGAAACGAGCCGACGGCTGCGGGATGGATGGGCCGCTAGACTCGGGGCAAGGCTGGCGTCGGAGCAACGTGGCCTGGCCGTTCGTGCGGGATCGTGACGGCGTTGCGTTGCGTCGTGAGCCGGAGACAACAGTCGGCTGTAGATGCGGTGGCGCCGGTATGTCGGGAAGACGTGGATGTGGGGTCCGTGGCAGTCTTGGTCGAAGAGGACGAGGGTTTGGGATCGAGGAAGAAAGCTGGGGGCCAGGCTGACATCCACCACCTGCTGCTTGCTGCCTCGGTGGATTGGGGGCAGGCAAGCGGCTCTCGGGGTCGGGCGCAGCAGAGTGCCCTGGCCACGCCCTTGTCCCGAGTGCCGCGACGTCGAGGCAAGGGCCGGCGGGGGCGTAGCCTGGCTGGCTGCCCAGGCGCGGAGCCACAGCCTTGGCCTGGTCCCAGCCCCAGCCCCAGCCCCAGCCCAGCGCTCGAGAGAGAGGGGAAAAAATTGAAAAGAGGAAAAAGAGAGCGGCGGCCGCGCGGCCCCCCGCTGCTGGGCGGCCGTTGCTTCTCGACGCCTGCCTCTGGTGGACGACGGCCGCTGCCAGCCTGCGTCGAAGCGTCTTTTTTGCCCCTGCTCTCTGGCTGCCGCCGAGCAGCGGCGGGTGGCTTGTCCGGCAAACGAGCTGGCTTCCGAGGCCGCACAAGAGAGCATCGACAGGGTCGCGCAGAGAGAGAAGAGGGAAGAGACGGCCAGTGCCCCATTCCATTCGCTGGCAGCATCAGGGGGGTGGTTTCGAAGAGCGAAGAGGCGACTACTCTGCCGCTTTTGTCGGCATCGCTGCCTGAGGAGCGGCGAGCCGGTCTTACGACGGCACCCCAAGCCCTGCCGCCGCTGTCTGCCTCGCTCGTCGACGAGCTCTGCAAGCCATCGACAGAGAGGGGCTGCTCAAACGACCTCAACCTGGGGCAAGAGAACAAGGTGGTCGCAGCGGCGCGACGGCCGGAGGGCTCACCTCGGATTCCTATCGTCGTGCGGGTAGAAGGAGCGACTGGCAGCGTGGCGGTCGTGGCGAAAGAAAGCAAGTCGCCTGGGGGGCCAAGGGGGAGAAGAGCGGTGGCGAACCAGGTCAAAGCACAGACACGGAGCAGAGCGAGCATAGAAGTGTGTGTACAAGGACGCCACCCGCCTTGCGGAGACGCAGATGTCTGCCAAGAACAAGGAATGGTCCAGCAGGGGCAGCCTGAACGAGACACGCGTCGACACCGTGCTGCGGCCGCGCCAAAGGGGCTCAGCCACGCCCTGTGCCCGCCACGGCACTCCACCT
This sequence comes from Pseudozyma flocculosa PF-1, assembly GCF_000417875.1. Taxonomy (NCBI): domain Eukaryota; kingdom Fungi; phylum Basidiomycota; class Ustilaginomycetes; order Ustilaginales; family Ustilaginaceae; genus Pseudozyma; species Pseudozyma flocculosa. The sequence goes on from NW_006920899.1 coordinate 41,446, forward strand.
CATTGCGCTCGCCACTCTTGTCATGTGCAGCACCGCAAGAGGCGAGTCGATACGGGCTCATTGCCAGCGAAATGGGCCGCTACGTCGAGCTGCTCGAACCCCTGTAGATTCCATATGGGGGACAACCGTCTCACGCTACAGAACCGGCAGCGGCGCAAGAAGTGGTTGCTGTACGGCCAGGCCAGGCCGGGCCGTGCATGGATGGCGCGGTGGGCGCGCGTGCCGCCTGACGGCCGACGCATGCTAGGTGGGCGTGCGACCGTCGAGGTTGTCGACGGGCCCGCGGCGCAGATGCGTGCAGTCCAACATACACCACCGGCACGTCGATCCCTTCTTGGCCCGTCGTCTATGCGAGTGTCGTCGAAGAAGGGAGTGGGCGTGGGTACATGTCGGTCCATGGCGGCACGAGAGGCATCTAAAGTCATGGGCCCGGTGTCGGTATGGGTACGGCACAGGGGAATCTCGCCGTCGAAAGAGCAAGCAGCTGGGTGTTTGGATCCCCGACAACTCTCTCGTTCTATTCGCCTGCCTGCGTGCTGCCGCACCAGCTGCTGCTGCTTGTGTGCCGGAGAAAGGTGCCGCTGCGCTGCCGGCGGAGTCGGTGGTTTTTGTTCGGGTTGACCAGCACCGAAGCAAGCAAGCAAGCACGGCTTCCATGGCAACCAACCTTGGCCCCGTCCCGTGTAGGCACTTCGATGAGCAGGGCTTCTCACTGCCCTCAACCCTGGCGTCCCGTCAAGATGCACCGAATGCAGCTTTCGAAGGCGAGAACAATGGTGGAGCGGAGATGTTCCACAGTCCAACGACTCTGTGAGCGCGGCACCAGAGTCGCAGAGCGGGGCATTGCTTCTAGAGTCGATGCTTCCCCCTTTGACCACGTTGAAGGCCAATCGGCGGACCCTTGATGAACGAAGTCTGGTAGCGTCACACGTTTCGTTCAGGGCCGAGAACAGGTTTGTCGAGGGGGGGGGGCGTCCGAGGACGTCCGATGCCAGCGAGAGGTATACGTACGCCTCATGTGCGAGATGCCAGGCGCGCCGCAGGAGAAGCTGTTCGACGTCGGACAAATTGGCTGTGCCGCTGCTGCTCGACGCGACGTCGGACCAAGGTCGGACATAGAGGGCGGGCGGGGGAAATGGCTTCTCGACGTCGTGTCGTCCTTCCTCCTCTTGGTTCGGCACACGGTCCCCCGGAGCAGTAGCTGCTTACGCCCTTCGCCCTGCTTGCTGCGCTGAGCTGGCTGCATACGAGCAACGGAACGGAAGCGTGGGTCCGTCGGTTAATTCCCGTCGATTCGCCGCCGCCGCCGCCGCCGCCGTCTCATCTCGAGCTCGCGAGGACATGCTCGTCCTCCTCCCCTATCGAGGCGAGGCTGTGGGAGCAGTAAGCACAAACAATAGAGGTCAGCATTGGTTGCACTCCAGACCTTGTAGTTAGAAGAGGCCGGACCATTTGGCAGGTTGGGCCGTCTCGATGTCGAGGGGCTCCAATCGATGCTGGCAGAGCAGGGCATGAGAGCGGCGGTAGCTTGCGAGGCTAGGGCGAGCCAGAGGCAGCCTTTGCCAGACGAATGCATACATCGCTCGCGCTACAGGCTAGGAGCTTAGGAGGCCCCCTGGCGCTACCTAGGTTCTTGTTCTTCTCCTTGACTCGGGACGGCAGGCCCGCCGACGTCGCGCTGGCCGCCCTCGTCGTCTCGCCTTTGCGGCATACATACAGCAGAAGCGGTCCTCTCTGCCTTGCCTGCTTCTGGTCCCCCGTGCTGCTGCTGCTTGCCATGCTCTGAAATGCTGAGTCTGCCTACATGTCTGTGACTTTGTCTTGTCGTTTCGTCCAAAATCCGTCGGGCGACGCTTTGATTTGCCAACGAGAGCAGCCATGTAAGTAGTCAGGGCCGGACATGGATCTGCTGTCACCGTCACCTCTGCGCCGCGTGCAAGTGGCGAAGACCATGTCGAGACTCGCACGCGTGCAGGCTGGCCCGGCAGCTCCGCCGCGGGAGGGCACGGTACGGTGCGGAGGGAGCTGCACGCCCGCTTGTAACGTCGCAGGTTGCCAAGAGAGCCAGACCAGGTGGCGTTGCTTTGCAGGCGGGCAGGTCGAAAGAGGATCGACAGGGACGAGATCCAACCCAAGCCAACCCACCCGTCGACTGATGAGACCGGCGAGGATGGCGGAGAGGGCGACGACGGAAGGGGCCTGCCGGCGGTGGTGTCAAAGGCAGGCCAGGCAAGGCTCGGCTTGCAAGATCGTCGAGCTTCGTCTGGTTGCGCGAGAAGGGCGCAGCCAAGAAGGCCAACCAAGCCGCAGCCTACAGTAGTGTAGCCGCGGGGGCTGCCGGCCGTGGTGCGTGCCGTAGGGCTGGCCAAGCCAGGCCAAGCCAAGGGTCGGGTCGGGAGCTGGCCGCGGGGCGAGGCCGCCAGCCTGGCCATACCTCGCCTCGCCTCGCCTCGCCTCGCCTCGCCTGGCCTTCTTGGCTCGCCTTTGGTGGATGGCCGCTCCTCCTGGCCGCTCGCCTCTCTGCTCGTCTCGCCTGTGGGGGTGGGTGGCTTTGCGGGTTTTCACCCTCGCCTCGCCTCGCCCCGCCCTACTGTAGCCTGACCTCTTTTGCTTGGTTGGCTTTCGCGCCTGGCCGGCTTGCTCTCTACGGTAACCTAGCCTCTGCCTGCCTCGCCTTGCCCGCCCGTCTGCCATCTTGCTCGCTCGCTCTCGACGGGCTGCCACTTCGGTCCGACGTTTGGCCTGCTCGCTCCCAGCCACCTACATACCTCTTCTCGCATCGCACCCGGCCGGCGATTGCTCGCTCCCCTTTCACCAAAACCCTCTCGCTCGCTCGCTCGCTCGCTCCCTCTACCACCCAACCCACCTGCCGCCATCATCATCACCGCACCCCCTTTCCCTCCCTCTCCCATCGCCGTGGCTGCCACCCACTACCCAACCCACACGCTACACACGGCGACCCCTTTTCTTCCCTCTCGCAGCATTCACCACCGCGCCCTGTCCCTTTTGCCCATCATCCAGTCGCTTCGGTCTGCTTCCCGCCACCACCATCACCACGGCCACCGCTCCGTCTGACGGCTCCAGCCAACCCTCTAGCTGCAGCACCACATACAGCAGCCCTTGACCCTCATATACGCCTCCTCTTCCACTCTCGCAACGCCAGTACAACTGCAGGCGACAGGCGGCCAGCTCGACGCCTAGCTCCCGCCAAACTCTCGCCCCAGCAGCGGCCTTACCCTCGACTTCGCTCGTCGCCAGCACTGCGCCGCTCCAGCCCATCGCTCACCTTCCGACCCACCTCGCACCCCGCTGCCGTCGGCCACGAGCCATGGGCTTGATAGCTCCTCAGTCCCGCACCTCGTCACACACCGTCTAACCTCGCCTGGGCACGGCCCGCCTCGGCTCGGCTGCTTCGAGAAAGCACCACCCGCCGCTCGAGGTTCACTGCGCATCGCCTCCTCTCCTCATAACCCATCATACCGACTGATCGCTCCATCGATAGCCAGCACATTTCGCCCTCTGCTCAAAGCCGGCCACAGGCGACGTTGCCGGCCACGTCGACTCTTCTGCTGGCGGGCCACCCCGACTCATCTGTTCCCATAAACCTTCTTCACCGGCCCCCACTAGCCCTACCAGCCCCTCCCCGGCGTCGGGCTCTCTCTATCGGTCCGAGCATTTGCATCCTTCGAGGGAGACGGCAGCCCGCAGCGCACCACCCGAGCAGCGTGGCAGACGACACCGCCGTCGTCGCTGCCGCCGCCTCCGTCTGGCCGAAATCATCCCGTCGTCGAGCGCCGACCCACTCCTGCCCTCGTCGCCCCACCGAGCCGCGGCCGAGATGGCGTTCAAGCTGTCGCTCGCGTCCCTGGTGGACCAGAGCGACGTCTCCACTCACTTTGCCTCGAGCTTCTCGGACGCCGCCGCCGAAGCCCTGGGGCCCTCGGACGGCCTGCCCCGCATCCTGCCCCAGGTCTTTCTCGTCAACCCGTCCACCGACAACATCTTTCGCCACATTGACACCCAGAATGCGCACGCCGCCATCATCGGGTGAGTCGACCGGTGGTCCAGACGGGAGCTCGAGCTGCCAGCCAACGACGCTGACCTTGCGACGGTCGTCGTCTGCTCGTTCCACCTGCCTCGCTCTGTGCCTCGTGCGCCGCCAGGCTCATCTACTTTTCGATGTGGATGGGCGCCCTGGGTTGGGACATTGTCTCGACCGCCCCGTTTGACATACGCGTCATCCGCGAGACGACCTGGTCGAGCATCTTTTCGAGCGTCTACTCGGTCGCCTACCTCCTGTCGCGCTACGTCAGCCTGGCCTGGATCGTGACCGCCGTCACCAACAGCATCATCATGACGTCCTCGTGCGACCCGTGGATGAAGGCCAGCACCGCCCTCTTCAGCATCGCAATCAGCGCCACCATGCTCGTCTTTTGCCTCCGCACCTGCTCCATCTGGCAGATGCGCTCCAAGGTCGTCATCCCCGTCATGACGGCCTGGGCGCTGGTGGCGGCCTTTGCCGTCCTGCTGCCGGCCATGAGCGACGGCACCCACGTCGAGAGCTCCAACTTCTGCGCCTGGCACTTCAACGGCCTCTACGTCGTCGGCGTCTTTGCCAGCCTCCTCCTCTTTGACGTCCTCTGCCTCGTCCTCACCGTCCTCAAGCTCAACAAGGCCGGCTGGCGCGGCATCGCCCGCGGCATCTTTCCCAGTTCCCGCCACAACTACGACGCCGAGGACGTCAAGACGATGCTCGTCCAGAAGACGACGGCCTTTTTCGTCATCCAGTTCGTCTTTCTCATCTCGGCCCTCCTGCTCTACGTCCTCACCGACAGGTACGCCTACCGCCTCATGAACATTGTCGCCAGCGTCGCCGTGGCCAGCTCCATGGCCGGCCGCATCTTCCGCAAGGCCTGGCGCCAGACCCGCGAGCTGGCACCCGAGCGCATCAACCGGCCCCCGTCGTACTATCCGGCTTGGGCCGACGAGCACCTCGACCGCAGGGATGCCAGCGACCCGGCCGTCCTGTCCATGCCCTATCCGGGATACCCGGGAGGGAGCCGGCCGGGGACGAGCGGCAACTTTAGCTCGTCCGGCGGCGCGCACGGCGGGCCGGGTGCCTTCAAGCGGCCGTCAGGCAGGCGTCGCCCGGACTCGCTAGACTTCTACGTTGAGGGCGAGCTCGGTGCCAAGTCGCATTCAGCATCGGCCGTTTCGCTCCGCTCGTGCGGGCAAGACAGGTCGGGCCAGCTGCCTTCTTCGGCTGCGCAGACTGCCGCGCAGACCTATGCTGCCCAGCAGCTGCAGGCGCTCTACGCGATGGACTCAGTCGTGGTTGAGGGCACGGGCGGCAATCCGCGCCGAGGGCCCACCTATGGATCCCACCTTATCGGCGACGATGCAGGACTGCCAAGCGACGATGCCGACAGGATCGAGGTGCAGGACGGCGGGAGGCCGCCTCGCGGACAAGGTCTGGACGCCGCGCATCGTGATGGCGCGGTCTCGACCCGGACCCTTGAACGATCGTCGGAAGAACAGAGGGCAATCACCCAAGCGCTGAACCCGGCGCTGCGGGAGGACCTCAATCCTGCACCGGCCTACAGCCGCCACCTGCTCGGGACTGGCCACCACAGGCGTGCCTCTGACGACTCTTCGGGAGGCGAACAGGTCCCCTTCGCCGGCCAGTGGGATACTCGCGGCGCTCGGCGCCTGGGCACGGCTGACAGCAGCGCCAGCTCCTCGGCTGCAGGGGCAGGCGCGGTATTTGCCTATTCCTCCTTCGGTCGCGCCTCGACGGCAAGCGCGGCAGGCCTGGCGGCCGAAGACATTGCATCGGGCGCCTCGCTCTTGATCAACGACGGTAGATGGAAGCGGCGGCCATCGGCGATTAGCACCGTCTCGGCTGAAAGATCTGGTGCACCAGAGATGGAGGAGAGGCGCCGACTCTACGTGGCCTCTCCGCCAATGTCGGCCGGCGCGCGCCTTTCGAGCAGGGAAGAGAGCAGGAGGGTCTACGACGTCGAGTCGGTCAAGGCTGCGGCCCGGATGGAGCCGCTTCCGGCATCCACGATGCTTTCTCGACAGAACACCGTTCGACCCTCGACGACGTCGACGGTCGAACAGCGGCGCGGCGCACTCGGCGGCCAGCTGGACGGCTCGCCATCCATGGCCACGGGCTCCTCGCCGAGGATGGGCCTGGCGAGCGGGGCGCCTCATTCGCCGAACGGCGGCCCTGGTGCAACAGCCGTGTGGGGCGGCGCCGTCGCAACTGGCATCCACCGCAGTCCAAGCCACGATTCGGGATCGGGATCGACGGGCCACGACCAGCTGACGCCGCGCCCGAAGACGGCGCCGGCGTGGCCCTCTCCCCACCTGTCACCGTCGGCTTCGACGGCGTCGCACGCGACGCTGGTCCCCGTCGCTGGCCTCGACCGCACGCTGTCGGCTGACAGCGGCGACGGCGTGACCATCGGCCGCTGCTCGGATCCGACCGACGAGGCCGACGCCCTGTTTGCGTTCCGACAGACAATTGAAGAAGACTCGCGGGAGATGGGCCGGAGCACGCGCTCTCGCGCCGGACGCAGCCGGTCGAGCACCATGGACCGGGCGGGACGTCCGCAGAGCAGCCGCGATGGAGGCGAGCTGCGGCCGCGCACGTCTCGAGGCGCCGGTTTGAGCTCGAATGGCAGGGCGCAGACGTCGGACGGCGCCGGCACCGGCACCGGCGAAGATGCAGAAGACCTGCGCGGCAGGAATCCCAGCCAGCCATTGTCACAGGACGCGCAACGACCCCGCAGCGCGCACGGCTCGCAG